>NC_087309.1:40050130-40232630 GCF_015220805.1 Pogoniulus pusillus
GTTCCAACGGGTCCCTGTGGTTCCTGTCTGTGCTGTGCTGAAGACTGGCCCCAGCATTGCCGGGGGAAGGCTCAGCAGTGTGCAGCAGAGAGGCAGAATCCCCTCCCTGCCCCTGTTGCTGAGGATCAGCCCAGAAAAGGGTTCTGGGCTTCAAGCAATTTTAAATCATAGCCTTGAAGAGGTAGGTGCTAATTAGCAGAATTTACATTTCCAATCCTTCTGTAATAGAATTTATAATACTTTTTAAAGAACCCTAGAAGAAAGGGTGTGGATAATATCTGCTTCCCGTTAATCTCCTTCACAGCCAGGATCTGTAATCTCTTAGCAATACATTGAAGATGCCCAGAATGAGTTGGTCTTGGAGCCAGACCTTCATTACCAATATCAACCTGTTTGTTATTGACTGATCATTATTTTTCATGTGCACCCAGATCAACCTGCTCTAATGGAATAAAGGCTCAGCTCATGTTGCATTTCTGTGTGTAATTTCATTTTTCTCCTGTAAGAAAGCAACACCAAAAGCTCTGGTGGCTTGTCAGAGATGGGCTAATAGACATCAGAACTCCATGTCCTGATAGAAATGGTACATAGAATCATAGAATGGTTGAGTTGTAAATTACCTCCAAATATCATCCAGTCTAACCCCTCTTCAGTCAGCAGGGACATCTTCAAGTAGATCAGGTAACTCAGAGCCTTGTTCAGCCTGATCTTGAAGACCTCCAGCAACAGAGCCTCAACCAGCTCCCTGGGCAACCTGTTACAGTTGTGTTCCAGCACTGTCATGGTGCAGAACTTGCTCCTCACATTTGATCTGAATCTCTCTTCTGTATTAGGTCTTCCTGAAGCCTTCTCTTCTCTAAGCTAAGCAACCCCATCTCCCTCTGCCTGTCCTTGTAGCAGAGGTGGCCCAGGCCTCGGATCATAGAATCATAGAATCAAGCAGGTTGGAAAACATCTCCAAGATCATCCAGTCCAACCTAGCACCCAGCCCTAGCCAGTCAACTAGACCATGGCACTAAGTGCCTCATCCAGGCTTTTCTTCAACACCTCCAGGGATGGTGACTCCACCACCTCCCTGGGCAGCCCATTCCAATGCCAATCACTCTCTCTGCCAACAACTTCCTCCTAACATCCAGCCTAGACCTGCCCTGGCACAACTTGAGACTGTGTCCCCTTGTTCTATTGCTGCTTGCCTGACAGAAGAAACCAACCCCCACCTGGCTACAACCTCCCTTCAGGTAGTTGTAGACAGCAATGAGGTCCCCCCTGAGCCTCCTCTTCTCCAGACTAAACACCTCCAGCTCCCTCAGCCTCTCCTCATAGGGTTTATGTTCCAGGCCCCTCACCAGCTTTGTTGCCCTTCTCTGGACACCTTCCAGTACCTCAACATCTCTCTTGGATTGAGAAGCCCAGAACTGGACATCTTCATGGCCTTCTTCTGAACTTGCTCCATCATATATACTTTATAAAGAATGAAAAAAGCACATGTAAAATTGGCATTTTTAACATTATCTTCAGTCAGTAATTGGATAGGTAATTGGGAATTTGAAATAGTTGGTACTCTGAGAATCACAGAGGAGAAAACAGTGGCGATGTCTACTTCACTCATAGGCTTGCTAAGATGTATAAGAACAAGAATGTAAATATAGATAACACAGAGACCCTGCCTGAATTTCATTCTCTCTCTAACTTAACCTACCATCTTTGTGACTAATTCACCTGCTTCCTAACCCCCCTGGCCAACCCTTCAATCTTCCTTGTGCATAAGGCAAGATCTTGGGTAAAGAAAAGGGAGGTAGGAGGAAGGTGGAAAGGTGGTTGAGAGCCCCTCCTGAGGACTCAGGTTTCTGGGAGGGGAGTTGTGTTTCTGTATTACCTTTTACCTTGTATATTTCTGTATATGACTGTATATACTGTAAATATCTGCTTGTATATTGTGCTAGCTGTAAATATAAAGCTTCATTCATTTCCCAGAGCTGCTGAGTCTAGTCTGGGTGGTTTCCAAAGTGTGAGGTGAATAGTCCTAAAGGACATAAAATGGGCTTAAGCATGTCCTGTCTTATTTACCTGCCTGTCTGCACTGCAGCCAGAGGTGTGAAAACAGGACAAAAGACGCCCAGGCAACTTGGTCTCTTTGCCTGAGAGGGGTTTCATGGGGACCGCGCCCCAGTCCCATGGCAGGTGTATGCGCCCCCAGTCTATGGAAGACGACAGCCTGTGGGATCTTCCATTTCTGTGTCTACTTGGGCGATTGCCAGAGGTGATAGTGTGATTGCGTGGTCAATGAGACCATCAGCCTCAGCCATTACCCTATAAATGGGGGTGAACAGGGGAAAAGGGGCTGGCATACTCGCTCATTCCTCGCTGACCTGCCACTCGCCCGCCCATCGCCTCAGCAGCCACCTCAGCAGTCGCCTCAGCAGCCACCTCAGCAGTCGCCTCAGCAGTCGCTCAGCAGCCGCCTCAGCAGCCGCCTCAGCAGTCGCCTCAGCAGTCGCCTCAGCAGCCGCCTCAGCAGTCGCCTCAGAAGCCACCTCAGCCAGCAGCCTCAAGCCACCTCAGCAGCCGCCTCAGCAGCCGCCTCAGCAGCCGCCTCAGCAGTCGCCTCAGCAGCCACCTCAGCAGTCGCCTCAGCAGTCGCCTCAGCAGCCGCCTCAGCAGCCACCTCAGCAGCCGCCTCAGCAGTCGCCTCAGCAGTCGCCTCAGAAGCCACCTCAGCAGTTGCCTCAGCAGCCGCCTCAGCAGTCGCCTCAGAAGCCACCTCAGCAGTCGCCTCAGCAGCCGCCTCAGCAGCTGCCTCAGAAGCCACCTCAGCAGTCGCCTGAAGCCACCTCAGCAGCCACCTCAGCAGCCACCTCAGCAGTCGCCTCAGCAGCCACCTCAGCAGCCACCTCAGCAGCCACCTCAGCAGCCGCCTCAGAAGCCACCTCAGCAGTCGCCTCAGCAGCCGCCTCAGCAGCTGCCTCAGAAGCCACCTCAGCAGTTGCCTGAAGCCACCTCAGCAGCCACCTCAGCAGCCACCTCAGCAGCCGCCTCAGCAGCCGCCTCAGAAGCCACCTCAGCAGTCGCCTCAGCAGCCGCCTCAGCAGCTGCCTCAGAAGCCACCTCAGCAGTCGCCTGAAGCCACCTCAGCAGCCACCTCAGCAGCCACCTCAGCAGCCGCCTCAGCAGCCGCCTCAGCAGCTGCCTCAGCAGTCGCCTCAGAAGCCACCTCAGCAGCCGCCTCAGCAGTCGCCTCAAGCAGCCGCCTCAGCAGCTGCCTCAGCAGTCGCCTGAAGCCACCTCAGCAGCTGCCTCAGCAGCCGCCTCAGCAGCTGCCTCAAGCCACCTCAGCCAGCAGCCTCAAGCCACCTCAGCCAGCAGCCCACTTGGAATTTGCCACAGGACTTCTGTTGAATATTTTCCTGCCACGGACATTAGGACTAGTGAGTATTCTCCATTCTTTGTTCACGTTGCTAAAGGATTTTAATCAGCCTCACAAGCGGCGAATGAAGCCGCCGGACTCTCTATCAAAGGCATGTTCTGAAACCTTTCAAAATTCCATTGTGCATAGACATTCTGTGAAATAGTTCTGCTAACCGCACCCAAGAACTTGTGTGGAGAGTTGTAAATAAGTTTGGGGGAATTATTTTGTGTATATTAATACATATTTCATAACTTTTAAATCTGCCTCATTGCATTTTGCCCCAAACTCAGATCTCAACTAGTCCCATTTACAACAGCGAGGAACACCCAAACTATCACAATAAGACATCAGTGACTGAAATGAAAGCAAGAATAACATTGCTCTGATCTGAAAAAGAGAGCAATTCTGTTTATATATCCAAGATATTCCCACAGTTATTATCTATTATGTCATTTAGATGGGAGAAAATCCCACATCCATCACTTACAAGTCCTGTTTACCTGTTTCAACTCATTCCAAGTGCGTGCTCCAAGATCCTGTACAGAGAGGTAGATAAAGTGTGCTCAGTGAACATTACCAACCCTGCAGAAGGAAACACTTGGAAATTGTCAGAATTATCATTATATGCATAGCTCCAACTTAGATATTGTCTGTGCTCATTGTCAGCCTTTAATTACATAGTGACACAGTTTTCCTCTCTCACTTTAAGGATCATACAGCAAGAATGTTCCCAGTTATGCTCTCTAGTAGAGTTTGGGTTTGTACATACTCAGTTTTACAAAATTCAAGTTTGCAAACTCCATATCCTTAAAACATTTCAAGTCTGTTTCACTTCTGTCTAACATAAAATTACGTGCCTCAACCTCGTTTTTCAGAGGGTTCCTCTTCTCCTTCAGAGTGACGAAACTTCCCTGTTAAATCATGATTTCCACAATGTCAGATATGGTAAGTAATTAAAATGCTTTTTAGACTCCCTCTTGGGGTATTTCCCAACCAGTTAGCAGACAAACACAGCTGCCCCCTGTCCCCTTCCCTCTGTGCCCATGCCAAGAGGTTTCACGGGTGTGAAGGTGCATCCTCATCCCCAGCCAAATCTCTTTTCCTCAGGCTTTTAAAAAGTTCTTCGTTCTCTACCTTTGCTGGGTCAAGAACAGGCTGATGTCTGGGCCAAAAGGGTGGGGGGGAGTGGAGGTAACTCCAGCTGGCAGCAGGTCACCAGTGGTGTTCCCCAGGGTTGAGTGCTGGGCCAGTTCTCTTTAGTGTCTTTATCAGTGATCTGGGTCAGGGGATTGAGGCTCCCCCAGGCAGTTTGCAGGTGGCATTCAATTTTGCAGCAGCTGTGTTCTACTGGAGGGTAGGAAGCCTCTGCAGAGGGATCTGGACAGTCTGGACCCACGGGCTGTAGGCCAGGGGGATGAAGTTCTAACAAGCCACGTTACAGGTCCTGCACTTGGGTCACCACAACCCCGTGAGAGCACGTCTGCAAAGCAGGTCTAGTAAGGAGCTGCTGAGGGGAGCCTGGAGAAAAGGAGGCTAAGGGGAGACCTCATTACTCTCCATCACTCCCTGAAAGGAGGTTGGAGCCAGGTGGGGGTTGGTGTCTTCTCTCAAGTAGTGAGAGACAGGAAAAAAGTAAACATCCTCACATTGCACTGGGGAAGGTTAAGGTTGAACATGAGGAACATCTTCTTCCACAGAAGGGTTGTCAAGGTCTGTCCCAGGCTGCACAGGACAGCGGTAACACTCTATCCCTGGTAGGATTTTAAAGCCATGTAGATGAGTTGCTGAGGGACACGGTTTAGTGGTGCCTTGGTAGTGCTGGGTCAGTGGTTGGTCTTGATGATCTTGAAGATCTCATCCACCCTGTGACTCCATGACAGACTCTTGGCCTGTGCACTGAAGGACCACTCTATGCCTTTCTGCCTTAGCACCCGTACCATGCTGCTGTGTGGGCAGGGGTTCCCAGAAAGTTCAGAGAAATCCTTCTCCAGTGCATTGAGAGTCCCAGGAGAACACCATGAGGGACCTTCCATGCCTGCTAGTTTTCTCCACGAGCTCACTGCATACAGCCACTCAGCTCACAGTTCAAAGCTCAGTGCATAGGAAATCATGTTGTTGTGGATTAAGATCCTGAGGAATTCCATTGCCATTGGAAGGGACGAGAGGGAAGGGGAGGGGAGAAGAAAGGAAAAGGGAAAGGGAAAGGGAAAGGGAAAGGGAAAGGGAAAGGGAAAGGGAAAGGGAAAGGGAAAGGGAAAGGGAAAGGGAAAGGGAAAGGGAAAGGGAAAGGGAAAGGGAAAGGGAAAGGGAAAGGGAAAGGGAAAGGGAAAGGGAAAGGGAAAGGGAAAGGGAAAGGGAAAGGGAAAGGGAAAGGGAAAGGAAAGGAAAGGAAAGGAAAGGAAAGGAAAGGAAAGGAAAGGAAAGGAAAGGAAAGGAAAGGAAAGGAAAGGAAAGGAAAGGAAAGGAAAGGAAAGGAAAGGAAAGGAAAGGAAAGGAGGAAAGGAAAGGAAAGGAAAGGAGAAAAAAAAAGAAAAGAAAAAAAGAAAAGAGAAAAAAACAAAAGAGAGAAGAGAAGAAAAGAGAAGAGAAGAGAAGAGAAGAGAAGAGAAGAGAAGAGAAGAGAAGAGAAGAGAAGAGAAGAGAAGAGAAGAGAAGAGAAGAGAAGAGAAGAGAAGAGAAGAGAAGAGAAGAGAAGAGAAGAGAAGAGAAGAGAAGAGAAGAGAAGAGAAGAGAAGAGAAAAGAAGCAAAAAGAAAAAAAGAAAGTAAACCTACCACACTCAGGTCCAGTTAGGAAATTGAGATCCATCTTTAGGGTTTGTTCCCATGCAAGTTTCATTAGTCTTTCTGCAGAGCTGTCAAATCAATGCTGGAAATTTGTCATTAATCTTGGATAGAGGAGAAGTGAAAGTAAAACAGTGGAAGAGAGAACAGTCAACCCATAGCAACTGCTAAGAGTGCTGGCACAGGGAACCTTACCTGCCGTGGCTTGTCACTTGCCCACAGCTGAAGTCTAATTAATCTCATCCTTGTCTTGCCTAAATGAACTTGTATACTTTTGCTCAGTGTCAGAGTTTTTCAGAAGTCTGATGTGAAGAAGGTCTCATTATTGCTAAACACCTGGGGCAGATGAGTCACCACCTCCTGTGGAAAATCCAGGTAAAGAAAAGCTAAGTGAAAAAAACAACCAAACAAAAATAATTAAAGCAAATTAAAGTACTCTAGGGAGATTTTTTTTTTAAATCATACAACTCATAGAATCATAGAATCAGTTAGGGTTGGAAGAGACCACAAGGATCACCTAGTTCTAACCCCCCAGCCATGGCCAGGGACACCCTAGCCTAGATCAGGCTGGACAGAGCCCCATCCAGCCTGGCCTTAACTTCAGTGTCCATAGCTCAGTTTGTCAATTAATTATTTGCCTTACTCTTAAAATTTTACATGTTCTGCACCTCAACAAGGCTGCAACTCTGTTTTTCTTTAAGGATTTTGTGCTTTCTGCCCCAGTATGTATGTGCATGGCTGCTGAAGTATTGCTCCAAAGGCAAACATGATCCAGGCAGTGTGAGGTGATCATCCAGACATTGCTTTCCCCTCTCTGCACAGGGGACATGCTGTCTGCAATGGCTCTTGAGCTTCCTATGGACATCTGTGGACTGGTGGTGATGTATCTCCTCTGTTAACCCCTTCTGATTTCAGGGGTGTTCATAGAACGCTGCAGTACTTGAAGGGTCTCCAGGAGACCTGGGGAGGGACTTTGGACAAGGTCTTGGAGCACCAGAAGGAGGGGCAACAGGCCTTGAGCTGGAAGAGAGATGACTGAGACTGGAGAGGAGGAAGAAAATCTTGAGAGTGAAGGTAAGGAGACAGTGGAACAAGTTGCTCAGGGAGGCTGCAGATGCTACCTCCCTTGAAGTGTTGAAGGCCAGGTTGTATGAGGTCTTGAGCAACCTGGGCTAGTGGGGTGCGTCCCTGCCTGTGGCAGGGGGCTGGAAGTGGATATTCTTTAAGATCCTTTGCAACCCAAACCATTCTCTGATTCTGTGAATCTGAATTTCCTGCTCCTTGGTGGGACTTGGCAAACTCTACGCAAAATAAAAACAAGGAGAGGAATGATAAATATAAACTATGGCACATGTATCACAGGCTCTAGCCTGACTTTATTTATAGGGACTTCACCACCATCATTAAGATAAGGCACAGGTTGAGGTTTTTAATTTCATTTTGTTCTTTCAACAAATTCAGGGGGGGAAAAAAAAAAAGTGTTGTGCCACAGCAGCACCAGATTTAAGAAAAAAAAACCCTGAATACAGAACCCCAGAATCTCTAGAGTTCATCCAGTCCTAACCATATGCAGGGTCACCCAGAGCAGCTTGCTCAGGGTCTCAATGGCCACGAAGGGGTTGGAATCTCTCCAGAAAATGAGACTCCACAACCTCTCAGGGCAGCCTAGTCCAGCCCTCCAGCAACCTGTATAGGGTTAACCCTCCAGGGGGAGTAACCCTGAACCTGACCCTAGGTGGTCTTGACCACTCCCCAGGGGTGGGTCTGAACACCACCAGGTGATGGTTAGCTCACTCCACCTTCGTGTCCCATAAAAGCAGGGGGACTTCCTGTTTCTCTCTCTCTCTCTCTCTCTGCATCACTCTGCTCCCTGCATACCACCATTACCATCAGTTCCTGGTTTCTCTTTGTTTCACCACGTGGCCATCACCCACGAGGCAGACAAAGCCATCACCATCACAATCAGGTTGTATTTATACCTTTTGTATTTGCTATTTTTCCCTTCCCTAACCTTTTGTAGCTTCCCTACCTCAGATACCTTCTTAAGTTATTGTTAAACTTTTTAACTTCCAAATCGAGTGAGATTCATATATTTGGCTGTGCTTACTTCTCTCTCTCTCTCCATCTAATCCCTTTCTTTTGGGAAAGAAGGGGAAGAGGGAAGGGCACTTTATAAAATGGTTATTTGTTTCTATCAAATTTATCTGAGTCTCTGGAAATCTAAACTAGAACCGAAACACATCCTCAAACCAAACAAGTTTCTCCTCCTGTTCAGATGGAACCTCTTGAGTTCCAGTTTGTGCCTCTTGCCCCTTGCCCCTTGTCCTTGAAAGAACTGAGCAAAGTCTGGCCCCATCCTCTTGTTCCCCATAGGCCCATCAGTTCTTTCTGAGTATTGAGAAGATCTCCTTTCACACCTCTGTTACAGCCCTGATTGTCCCATCCTGGTTACTCTCAGCCATGCAGAGCCTTTGCAGCTCCAGAACAGTAGACCTGAAGCTCACAGCTCTCTGGATACTCAGAAATACTTGAAGCCAATTGCCTGACAGCTGAGTGCAAAGTCACCACATGATGCCAGATCCTCTCTTCACCTCTTCCTTTACTTTATCACAACTAAAATCAGAAGGTGAACAGAAACCCTGGGTTTAAATTTCCTGGCACTTGACAGCTCTGACAGCAAAAGTGTTAAGTGTAAACTTACTTCAAAAACTCTTTCTATTTCAAAGTGCTACTGTTTGTTCAGAAAATGTGTGGCCAAAGTGCAGCCTCCACAGCACCCTGCAGAGAAGGAGGCCAAACTGCAGAACCCAGAGTGCTGCATTTGATTATGAGCCTTAGGACTTAAACAAGCACAGCAAACTGCATGCTGAAGACCCACTTTCCATGGTGGAGAAGCCTATAGAACAATTCTCCTTCATCCCAAGCAATGCAGCCTTGCTGCAACTGACACTTCTAAACCTAATCTCTTCTCATTAACTATAGGCTTTCTGCTTTGGTAAGGCTTTATAGTAACATCCCCCCACCCCCCAAATTAAATGCCAGTTGTGATTTGGTGGAAGTCATGCAGATGTCCAAATCCTGAGCAGAGCTCATCTCTTTCAGCAGCCGATAACCAACAGCAAGGTGCAGATGCATCACAGAATCAGTCACACAACTTCCAGAAGGGATTTCCCTCCTTTAAACTTGGATTTGCAGTTCCTGTCTTCTTTTCTGCACTAACTTTCATGGGGAACAATTTCAAATCATGTAGCAACCAGGGAGTGAGAAGTTATCATCCTTTTATGATCACCTGCCTGTTGAATGTGGGGCAGGCTGTGGATGTAGTCTACCTGGACTTCAGCAAAGCTTTTGGCACTGTCTGCCACAACAAGCTCCTGGCCAAATTGGCAGCTCGTGGCTTGGGCAGATTCACTCTGATATGGGTCAAGAACTGACTGAAAGGCTGGGCCCAGAGAGTGGTGGTGAATGGTGCCACATCCAGTTGGCAGCTGTCATTAGTGGTGTGCCCCAGGAATCACTGCTGGGTCCAGTCCTGTTCAACATCTTTACTAATGATCTGGACAAGGGGATTGAGTCCAGTATCAGTAAGTTTGCAAATGACACCAAGCTAGGAGCAGGTGTGGAGCTGTTGGAAGGTAGGAGAGCCCTGCAGAGGGATCTGGACAGGCTGGATGGGTGGGCAGAGGCCAATGGGATGAGATTTAACAAGGCCATGTGCAGGGTTCTGCACTTTGGCCACAACAACCCCAAGCAGTACTACAGGCTGGGGACAAAGTGGCTGGAGAGCAGCCAGGAAGAAAGGGACCTGGGGGTACTGATAGATAGTAGCTGAAGATGAGCCATCAGTGTGCCCAGTGTGCCAGCAGTGTTCCTGTATCAGGAACAGTGTGGCCAGTAGGATGAGGGACATCATTCTGCCCCTGTACTCAGGACTGATCAGGCCACACCTTGAGTCCTGTGTCCAGTTCTGGGCCACTCAATTCAAGAGAGATGTTGAGGTGCTGGAATGTGTCCTGAGAAGGGCAATGAAGCTGGTGAGGGGCCTGGAGCACAGCCCTGTGAGGAGAGGCTGAGGGAGCTGGGAGTGTTTAGCCTGGAGAAGAGAAGGCACAAGGGGTGACCTCATTGCTGTCTACAACTACCTGAAGGGAGGCTGTAGCCAGGTGGGGGTTGGTCTCTTCTGCCAGGCAACCAGCAACAGAACAAGGGGACACAGTCTCAAGTTGTGCCAGGGGAGGTCAAGGCTGGATGTTAGGAAGAAGTTGTTGGCAGAGAGAGTGATTGGCATTGGAATGGGCTGCCCAGGGAGGTGGTGAAGTCACTGTCCCTGGAGGTGTTGAAGAAAAGCCTGGATGAGGCACTTAGTGCCATGGTCTAGTTGACTGGCTAGGGCTGGGTGCTAGACTGGATGATCTTGGAGGTCTCTTCCAACCTGGTTGATTCTATGATTCTAGGATCAAAATTTGGATGTAGAAGAAGGGAGTCTAGCTGGGATTCACCACAGACTCAGCAGCACTGATGGGGAGGGCTAGAACCATTCTACTTAACACAGTGACCAAAGAACTACAGATTGGGTGGGGTTAGAAGGGACCTCTGGAGATCATCTAGTCAAACTTCCCTGTCAAAGGAGGTTCACCTAGAGAAGGTCACACAAGAACAGATTCAGCTGGGTTTAAAATGTCTCCAGAGATGGAGACTCCACCATGTCTCTGGGCAGCCTTTTCCACCAGTCCATCACTCTTAAATTAAAAAGTTCATCCTCATGTTCAGATGGAAATTCTCATGTTCCAGTTTGTGCCTGATGAGAAATTAAACCCTGAGTTTCAGAGGCAGGAGTTAGGAAAGGGAAACCTGAAGTGCTGACACAAACCCAGAAGCTGAACTTCTTTGTGTCTGTAGGAAAGGAGCTAGGTCTCTGCAAAGAGGAATAAGCCAAAGAGAAATTGTGGATGGGGAAAAGGCGGCCACCAAAAATCAATAGGGGAGAAGAAGCAGAGGACCATGACATGGCAGATAGTCAGATTGCCTAGTGAGGTTTAACTGCAGGTATCAGCAGTGACCAGGAAATGTAGAAGAGATACAGTGAGGTAGTCTTGAGTTTGCCACCTGCAGGCCAAGATGGAACAGAGGGAAGAGCAACCTTTCACACCAGCCAGTGTAGGACAAGCTCCATGGTGTGTCATCTGCAGCATCTGCAGCTGAGAGAAATGGAAATCAGGTAGCAACTGGAGAGGAAGATGCGGATCTAACAGCGGTTTTGAGCTGTAAGTCTCCATAAGGATGCCAGGGGAAAGAACTCATCTGTGTTGTGATGGGAGAATAGAAACAGATTTGTAGATTGCATTGGGCTGGAAAGGACTCTCAGAGGGCATCGTGTCCAAGACTGCCTTGACTGCAGTCAGCAGGGACACTGCCAGTGAGAGCAGGTTGTTCAGGGCCACATTCAGTATCTCACAAGATGCTCTGGGCATTCTGTTCCAGGGTCTCCCCACCCTCACTGTGTACAACTTCCTCCTCATGTCCAACCTAACTCTGCCTTGCTCCACCTCCAAACCACTGCCCCATAACCTATCCCCACAGGCCCTTGTGGACAGTCCCTCCCAGACCTCCTCTAGGCCCCCTTCAATCCTTTCATGGGACTGCTGAGGAGAAACCTTTCAGGAGACACACATCTTTTCCAAAGCCACCTCAGCAAACTGCAGTGACTGAACTCCCATAGAATTATTTGGACTGGAAGGGACCTTAAATATCATCTAGTTCCACCACCTCTGCCATGGGCAAGGACACCTTCCACTACAACAGCTTGCTCAAAGCCTTGTCCGACCAGGGAAGGAACAGGGACACCTCCAGAGACAAGTCTTAATCTAAGACATTCAATTCACAGTGCAGATTTTGTCCTTTAATTAAACCTCAGTAAAAGAAGTCTTACAAGAACAGTTAGTTTTTTCAGGAGCAAATCTTACTTAAACAACTCAGACCTTTCCCTATTTCTCCTCCCCCTTCCCTAACAGATGTGTTTAGGGCCCCTCAGCCTGAGGAACATAAACGTAGCCGAGGAGGGAAGGAACTGATGTAGTCTCCAGGCCCATTCCCCTGATCAAGCCATTATCTTGTGCCCCTGAGCAACAGCTCCTCCCGATATGAGCACAGCAGCTTGTCAAGCTTGCTACGTGTCCCAGAGCTAGCAGCCCTGCAGGGAAAGAAAATATTTTCTGCTGTTGTTACCATATTTGCTCAGAAGACAGGAAAAAAATCATCGTTTATGTTGTAGCTCAAGGAGAGATATGCACTGAGAGGCTTCTGAGATGGAAAGTTTTGAGGGTGAGAGAAGCGGTTAGAGCACCGCACCATGAATTAATGAGGCCAGTTCTGCCATGTGACAGAAACACCACTGGAAAAGAGATTTCCCAGTACCCAGCTCAGCACAAAGCCCATGTCTTATTTTTTTTCCTGGGCTGGTGGTAGAGGCTCGGAGAAGCCTATGGGAGCTGCGGCTCAGACCAAGATAGGTCAGTGCCAAGTGAGGAACTTCTGCTGGCAGATGTTCCAGCCATCTTGACCTACTAACTCCACTGATGAAAGCAGTCTCCTCCTTTCTTCCAGTGCTGCTTATGGATGATGTGATCTGAGAGGTCTGTCTGGTATTTTCATCTTCCTTCCAAGTTTCGGTACTTTTGGCACTAAAGAAAGGTCACAGAACCACAGAAACTTTCCATTTGGAAAAGGCCCTCAGGATCACTAAGTCAAATCATTAACCCTTCTCTACAAGGTGCACCCCAAACCATATCCCCAACCACCACATCCAAATGACCTTTAAATACATCCAGGGTTGGTGAATCCCCCACCTCCCTGAGCAGCCCATTCCAGTCCCTGACTGCTCTTGCTAGGAAAAAATGTCAAGTCTAAACCTACCCAGTCACAGCTTGAGGCTGTTCCCTCTTCTTCAGTCACTAATTACCTGTAAGAAGAGACCAGCACCAACCTCTTCACATTGTCCCTTCAGGTAGCTGTAGACAGCCATGAGGTCTCCTCTCAGCCTCCTCTGTTTCAAACTAACCATCTCCAGCTCCTTTGGTCACTCATCATCAGATTTCTTCTCCAGGCCCTTCACCAGCTTCACTGTCCTCCGCTGCCCTTGCTCCAGCATCTCCACATCTCTCTTGTATTGAGGTGCTCAAAACTGAACACAACTCTCCAGGTGTGGCCTCATCAGAGCAGAGTACAAGGGGACAATCACCTCCCTACTCCTGCTGGACACAGCATTTCTAATCCCAGCCAGGATGCCATTGGCTCTATTTGCCACCTGGGCACGCTGCTGGCTTATATTCAGCTGCTTGTCAATTACCACCCCTGGGTCCCTTTCTGCCAGGCAGCACTCCAGCCACACTGCCCCCAGCCTGTAGTGTTGCTTGGGATTATTGTGGCCCAAGTGCAGGACCTGGCATTTGGCCTGGTTGAAGCTCATGCCATTAACACTGGCCTTTCCACCCAATCTATCCAAGTCCCTCTGTGGAGCCTCTCTACCCTCATGATCTTGAACTGCAGCTCCTGCTCTCTTCACACAGCTGCCCAATGCCTAATGCTCTCTGCAAACCTAACCCTGGTGTTGCGTTTTTTTCCCCCAGCGTGTTTGACCTTTATTTACTGATTTCAAATATTTCTTCATCCAGCAGAGGATCTAAAAAGCTTCATTTTTTTTTTTGTTTAATGATATGACTTTAAAAAATATATAATTTTGCAATTATGCCAAAAAAGGGGAAACTTTTAGGAGTGTCTTTGTGTCAGGGTAAAGCAGGTTGGACTTACCAAAGAATGTTCAGAATGTTCATAGAATGTTCATTGAATCACCCAGGGTGGAAGAGACCTCCAAGATCACCCACTCCAACCTAGCACCCAGCCCTAGCCAGTCAACTAGACCATGGCACTAAGTGCCTCATCCAGGCTTTTCTTCAACACCTCCAGGGACAGCGACTCCACCACCTCCCTGGGCAGCCCATTCCAATGCCAATCACTCTCTCTGCTGACAACTTCCTCCTAACATCCAGCCTTGACCTCCCCTGGCACAACTTGAGACTGTGTCCCCTTGTTCTGTTGCTGGTTGCCTGGCAGAAGAGACCAACCCCCACCTGGCTACAGCCTCCCTTCAGGTACTTGGAGACAGCAAGAATTCCAGAAAACATTAATCATTGCTCTTTGATCAAAATAGGTAGCAATATGTAGCTTCCCTTTAATCACTTGCTGTAATTTATGTTAAGAGTGGAGTGAGAAAAGCAGTTTTGGTTTTCTTTTGATCACATTAAAATGGGGAAATACACCTGTCTGGCCCATAATGAAGGGTTTCAAGCTTCTTTACTGTACAGACCAAACCACAAAACCACATTTGGACATTCAAATTTAATTCAGTACCAAAGCTGATCAGAATTAAAACATGGTTATATTTTGTGTGTGTGTGTGGAAAAAAAAAAAACCAACTCTAAATTTCAGACTACCAGGATTCTAAGTTGGACACTCAAGGTTTCATGGACAGGAAAACATGGCTAAAGCTGACATTCTTTGAGCATTAAACTCTCGCAGACAAGAAAAGGAATTTTCTGGAAGTCAAATATCCTGTGTGTGGGGCAGCTAAGGTTTCCACATAGAATCCACATAGAATCAACCAGGTTGGAAGAGACCTCCAAGATCATCTAGTCCAACCTATCACCCAGCCCTAACCAATCAACTAGACCATGGCACTAAGTGCCTCATCCAGTCTTTTCTTGAAGACCCCCAGGGACAGTGCCTCCACCACCTCCCTGGGCAGCCCATTCCAATGGGAAATCACTCTTCTCTGTGAAGAACTTCTTCCTTATTTCACCCCCTCCACAAAGACAGTGTCTGGATTATTATTTATTTTCAAATGTATGCCTGGAATCCAGTTTATGAGAAATAAGCCTTCTTTGGGCTGATTGGTCTGACATGAAAGAAGAGAATTTCTTGCAGCAAGAGCTTTCCAACTTGCTGATCTGCTGACCTGACCTACAGTTGCTCACCTCTCCCATTGCTGTGCAATGTGAGGGAGTGATGTAGCATCATAGAATCATGCAATGGGTTGGGTTGGAAGGGACCTCCAAAGATCATCCAGTCCAGCCCCACTGCAGCCAGCAGGATCAGGTTGCTCACAGCCTTGTCTAGCTTGATCTTGAATATCTCCAGCAATGGGGCCTCAAGCACCTGTCTGGGCAACCTGTTGTGGTGTTCCAGCACCCTCGTGGTGCAGAACTTGTTCCAAACATCCAATCTCAATCTGCTCTGCTCTCGTTTCAAACCATTGTCCCATATTGCTTAGAGCGAAGAGACTGGTGAGGGGGCTGGAGGCAAAGTTTGATGAGGAAAGGCTGAGGGAGCTGGGGGTGTTCAGCCTCAAGAAGAGGGACTTAAGAGGGGACCTTATCACTCTCTACCACTACCTAGAAGTAAGCCATAGTCAGGCAGGGGTCAGGCTCTTCTCCCAGGCAACTAGTGATAGGACAAGAGGGCACGTCCTGAAGCTGTGCCAGGAGAGGTTTAGGCTGGGTATTAGGAAGCACTTCCACTTCCTTGTAGAAAAGGTGATGAGGCACTGGAATGAACTGTCCAGGGAGGTGATGGAATCACCATCACTGGAGGTCTTTCAGAAAAGACTGAATGTGGCCCTTGGCGTGGTTTAGCTGATGTCATGGTCTTTGGTTGTAGGCTGGACTTGATTTCAGAGGTCTCTTCCAGCCTCAATGATTCTGTGACTCTGTGATATCCTATCTCCAGGCTTTTAGTCTCCTGGCATGAAGGATCTTTTCTTTCCCCAGAGGGAAAGCACTGCCTCAAGGTCTCTATATGCCCTTCTCCAGGATCCTACTCACCCTTACCCCTTCTCCTTCCCCCTTTCACAATCTGCCATGGCATGAATGACCCTTTCAACCAACCCCACTTCACCTACTTTGAAAAGAGAGCAAGAGACAGTTTGCTTTGTTACAGCCTTCATGTTCTTCTAGGCTGGTATCTGAAGGCTGCATTTTATCTGTGAACAGTGGAATCACTCCTTGGCGATGCACTCACTTTATGCTATACCTTAATTAGTCAGAAAATATTGGAAAGCTGGTGTTCCACACTGAAAAAAAGATCTATAATTGCAACTGTGCTTGGTCTTAAATGTTCTGGTTTGTCACTTTCACAGGATTTCAGGAAAATTCTGGCTGAGGAGGTATTTATGGGTACAGCGAGATGAGCTGTCTTTAACAGAAACAGCTGCACTACAGGGAATCATGGAAACAGAATCATGGAATGGTTTGGGTGGGAAGGGACCTTGAAGGTCACCTAGTTCCACATGAAGGGACGCCTTCTATGAAACCAGGTTGATCAAGACTTCCTCCCACCTGGCCTTGAAGACCTCCAGAGAGAAGGGATCCACATCCTCCCTGGGCAACCTGTTCCAGTGCCTCCCCACTCTCACTGTCAAGAATTTCTTCCTCCAGCCTCAGACTCCTCCCTTCAGCTCAAAGCCACTGTCCCTCATCCTGTTGCTCCCAGGCCTTGTCTCAAGTCCCTCTCTAGCTCTCCTGGAGGCCCTTCAGGTAGTGCAGTGTCCTATGAACACTCCTGAAATTAGAAGGGGTTAACAAAGGGGATACATTACCAGCAGTTCACATGGTATCTATAGGAAGCTCAAGAGCCATTGTAGACAGAGTCTCCCCACCTTCAGTCTCATGAATTTCTTCCTAATGTGAAAAAATATTGAAAATTATTTCAAAGACCAGTTCCTCTGTGATTTTATAATATCCTTTTGTGGCAGGAGGATGACATTCAGGCAAGATACACTCTCAGTCTTGCCTCTCTGTATTGTGTTTGGTGAGGTCAGTTTTGAATGACTGTGGCATAAAAAGTATGTCACCAACTTTCAGCAAAGAGCTGTTACTCTACACTTGAGGAGAGCAGACTGACAGTAGAGCTAAGGAACAAATTCTGGAGAGTGAGGGTGGGGAGACACGAACAGGTTGCCCAGGGAGGCTGTGGATATCCTCTCCCTGGAGGTGTCAAAGGCCAGGTTGGATGAAGCCTTCAGCAACCTGGGCTGGTGGGAGGTGTCCCTGCCCACGGCAGGGGGTTGAAACTGGAAGAACTTTAAAGTCCTTTCCAACCCGATCCATTTGGTGACTTCAATCTATGTTTTGAGGTATACATGCTGAAATGTGATGCTTTCATCTCATGCCCTTTACACCGCTTGTGGGAAAGCATCAGCAGGACACTCCAAAGAAAGAGGCTTCCAAAGGCATAGTAGAGAGATGCTTAAAACTGTGTTTAATGCTGTAGATGTGTGTCACAAACTCACTCAGACATGACCACCAAAGGAGACATATGAATACAGAAAAGAATACATGAGAGGAGACCACACACAGACCGACAGGCAACACTGAGAAGGTTCAGAGCTTGCAGCGCATCGAAGGACCCCGCAGAACTGACAGCAAGCACTCACACATCATCACATCAAAATTTGGGCTGCTTTTGTTTAGCTTTGGAGAAAAGAAGCTCTTCAGTGGCTCTGGCTTTGTCAGGAGCATGCAGCTCCCCAGGCAGCAGCACATGGTGAACCACCAGGTCGTTATGCCACTGTGGTGAGTTCATCCTGCTGAGGTTGTGGCATAGCAGGAATATGTTTGTGTCTGAGACCTTCTGCAGGACAGTCATTTGATTGGCATTTTTGCAAACAGACAAACAGAAAGATCAAAATCACCATCAGGGCCAGCAACCTGCTGTCTGTAAAAGAAACAAATCCAGGATGGTCTTTCATGAGCAATGCACCTAACACAGAATTCTTTAGACAAATATATATGCCTTTGCTCACAAAGGATCTCTAAATAGTCTCTTCAAAAAGTACTGTTAGAGTAGTGCAATAGAACTGGATCAGCAACTGCAACCAACAACAGGTAACCCAGAGAGGACCTCAGGAGCAGCTCCTCTGGAGGACGCAGCCCTGCCATTCTTCCCAGGGTAAAAAATCCCCTTTCGGACATCAGCGGGAAGCTACGGCCCAGCCAGGAGCTGTGCACAGGCAGTGCCTCAGGAATGAAGTCTCTGCTCTCTAGGTGGGGAGCTGAGTGTGGAAGTGTACATGCAGCTATCAGGATATATCCCCAAGTACTCGTTATGCAGTGGCCACTAAGACATTGGAAATGTAAACGTTTCTCCTCTATTTCCCATGGAATTCATAAAACGATGCAGTTTTCATGCAGCAGGGCACAACTGTATCAGAAGAGCTGACTACATTGTTAGCATAAAGGAAATAAAACTGGCATCATCAGTTTGACCACAACTGCTTTTTGTTTGGGTTTTTTTCTTTTTGCTGTTTTTTTTTTTTTTTAACTTTTTTCCCTTTTTTTTTTTTCCTTTTTTAAACCTCTACATTATATTTCACAGCAGTAGCAGGTAATGGTGTTATATACCTTAAAGCACAACTAAATATGACCTGGTGATCCGAAAGCAGAGAAAAAACGAAACAAAACAAAAACCCCAACACTTTTCTGCAAGATTCCCATAGTAAAAAACAGTTGTGTGCACAGAAAAAAACCAAAGGTGTTCATAGCTCAACACCCAAAGCAAGATGGGAGATGGTTGGCTGGTTGTTTCCATCACAGCAGAGCTACCAGCTTCGCTCACTAAACGACATAGTACAAATGAAGCCTACTGGGACATATGGAAAAATCCAAGAGGCAACTGGTTACAAACCTGGCAGTTTTTCTGGAAGAGAGGCAGAGAGACTTGTTTTTTGTTTTTTTATTTTGTAGGTCTCAAAATGGAATGATTAAAAATTGGCAGGAACCTCTTTTGGGGAGCTCCTGAAGGAGGCTTTTGCGCTTGGTGTTTCTCAGCGTCTCACAAGCAGCCCTACCACACCAGGAAAACATTGCACCAGGAGTTAACAACCAGAGTCTGGAGTTCAGAAAAAAAAACCACCAAGCTGGCTAAAACTGAAGTGCAGGAGGCTCCACTACCTCGTATTTGTCTGGAAATGTACAAAACATAGAAAAATCCTAACAGTGGCTCACTGGGTAAAAATCTTAACTCCCACAAATCAAACCTGACTGAGTTTTGGAGCCAGGTTTACACCTTTGGAGATGTAGTCGGTATGGTTTGAGTGTGTTTTGGGTATCTCTTTGACCATCAAGCAGCAGTGTGGTTTTACTGCTGTGGACTGATTCTTTCCAAGTTGCTCTTCCTAAGGAGGCTACTCAAAAAAGCCACAAGACCGCCACAAGACCCCAACAAGCCCTGCTTGAAACCTTCATCAAAGGTGTCTTTACAGTGCAAAATAGAGAAATGCCTTTTTACACTATGTACAAAATCTCCCCATTAGGTAAAAAGGCAAAATAAATACAGAGCTCAGAGAAAGGAAATGCTGCTTAGGCTGTAGGCTTTGTCTTTCCTCTTGCCCCAGCAGATGCTGGTCTCCTTCCACGTGTGAAACTGCCTAGCCAGTGTTGTTCTTCTTCCTCTTGCTCGGGCTGTGACTAGAGTCTTGTTTCAGCTCGTGGTACTGCACCTGTTCAAACACAGTGTTCAGGAAGAAACTGGTCAAATGGGTCCTGCTAGAAGAGGAAAGATTGGTAGGGCTTGGGTTTTTGTAACAAGGGAAAAAAGAAAGGAGAGATGAGAAAGAAACAGGAAACAAGAGGGAGAAAAGGAAGGGGAAAAGTAAAAAAAAAGAAAAAGAAAAAGATAAAAGGAGGGAAAAAAAGAGAAAAAGAAAAGATGGAAAAGACCAAAAAAAAAAGGAAAAAGAAGAAAAAAATTAAAAAGAAAAAAATTTAAAAATATAAAAAGAAATAAAAAGGAAAAGAGAAAGAGAAAAAGTAAAGCAAAAAAAGAAAGCTATCTCCCTGCAAACTTCCTGTCAACCTGCAGCTATGCTTCAGTGACAGGATAGATTACAGTAAGAATGAAAAATAGCATCAGGAAAATCCTTCATGCTTGTCAGGCACTGGCACAGGCTTGCCCAGGGAGGTGGTGGAGTCCCCATCCCTGGCAGTGTTCCAGAAATGTGTAGCCATGGCACTTGGGGACATGGTTTAGTGGCCATGGTGGTGCTGGGTTGGTGCTTGGACTCAGTGATCTCTGAGGGCTCTTCCAACGCAAACAAGTCTCCAATTCTATGAAAGAAGGAGCACTGAGCTTTGGGAAGCTACTTTTTGTGTTTTCCCCATGAGTTCTAACTGTGCCCTCTCTGATCCATGTTCTTCGCAGTATTCCTTAAAACCTTGCTTATTGTCAGAGGTCCACCCTGAAGGGGATCCAAATCAGGGTGGCTATGTGCACCGGTGTCTCCTGTCTGAATCAGCCCTGAGCTGAAATGTGGGAAGCACAAGATCTCTGTGACACTGGAGGGGACTGATGTGCGTGACACTACCTGAATGCTCAGGACTGTAACTCCCAACTCGAGTATTTCTAAAGGCGTTGTGAGCAGGGTTGGTAGCCACAGCAACAATTCTCACACCAGTAGAGGCTGAAGTGTTGCCATAGGGCACTAGGCAAAGCTGTCTACCACTGATGCAACATCAGTGGCTCTCTCTCATTTGGGTTGGAAGACACCTCTAAGATCATCCAGTCCAATCATTAACCAACACTGCCATGGCACCACTACATGGCTTTGAAAGCCCTCCAGGGATGGGGACTCCACCACTGCCTTGGGCAGCCTGGGCCTGGCCTTGACAACCCTTTTGGGGAAGAAATTGTCCTTCACATCCAACCTAAACTGCCCCTGGGACAACTTGAGGCCATTTCCTCTTATCCTATTACTCATTACTTGGGAGAAGAGCCCAACCCCCACCTGCCTATAGTCCCATTTCAGGGAGTTGTAGAGAGACAGGTCTCATGTCAACCTTCTTTTCTCCAGGCTGAACAATCCCAGGTACTTCAGTCATCTTGCAGAAGACCTGTGCTCTAGTCGTCATTAACCTTCTATTTCCTCTCTGCATGACCTCACATCCTCAGCTTCAGTGTTCTCCCTTTATCCCAGTCAGATCCACCTGGTGCTGAAGGCTGTTTATCACAAACTTCAGCACCTGCTACCATCTCCCTAATACTTCTCCTTTTACTGACTGCAGATAGTAGCAGCGTTCTCACTAAAAAATCCTTAAGGTTCACAGACTATCTCCAGTTTGAGTTTGCAGTTTGTTTGGGCTAAAGAAAGAATATAATACTGACTTAAAGTAACTGCTCTCAAATCTCTGTGAAACAAAACAAACCCTCAAAGTTACGATGCCCACACCACAAATTAACTACCAGAAGGATACATAAAAAAACTATACTCACCACTTGCACATCAGAAGGAACTCTGGAGAGGAAGTCAAGTAGCTCATTGTTGTCAATGGCATATGGACTTCGAAGCTTCTTTGTAAATTTATTGATGCCTGCAAAAGGCAAAGTTCAGGTGTTACCATCACCACTTTACACAGAAAAACAAAGACATTTTGGGTGAAGTTCCTTTAAAAAAAACTCAAAACAAAACAAAAAAAGAAGAGATGTTAGGATCCCTTTCGACGTACGACATTAGCAATGAGTGAACCAGGATCTAGAAGTCAAACTCTACCACTGTGCTTTCCTCTGCTCCCAAATGCATATGTTCTATAAACACTTTCAAAATCCTCCAATAGTTTTGTTTCTGAAGTAAATAAACTATGGTTATCACGTGGATGTTGCAAAAAGGAGAGGAATAAGATGTGCTCCATCAGAGGTATCCAACCTGTTGACCTGCTGACCTGACCTACAGTTGCTTACCTCTTCCATGGCTATGCTACATGACTTTTATTTTATCTTTTCCTGAGCAAGAGAGGGTGATTTTAGGCAAAGGAATGTAGCATCATAGAATGGTTTGGTTGGAAGGGACCTCCAAAGGGCATCCAGTCCAACCCCCAGAGCAGTCATCAGGGACATCCTCCACTAGATGAGGTTGCTCAGAGTCATGTCCAGTCTGACCTTGAAAATCTCTAGCAATAGGGCCTCAACTGCCTCCCTGGGCAACCTGTTGCAATGTTCCACCAACTTGTTCCTAACACCCAATCTAAATCTGCTCCTCTCTAAATCCAAAACATTGCCCTCATCCTGGTACTGCAGGCCTTGAGGAACAATCTCTCTGCAGCCTTCTTGTAGCCCCCTTCAGGCACTGGAAGGCAGCTCTAAGGTCTGCCTGGAGCCTCCTCTTCTCCAGGCTCAAAAACCCCAGCACCGTTAGTCTGTCCCCATAGCAGAAATGCTCCAGCCCCCTGATTATTTGGAGTCCTCCTTTGCGGAGGGCTTCCTTTGTTGAGGGCTTCAGAGCTGGACATAGCGCTGCAGGGGAGGTTTCTCCAGAGCAGAGGGGCAGGATCCCCTCTCTCCATCACCAGCCATGCTGCTTTGGATGCAACCCAAGCAACCCGTGGCCTTCTGGGCTGCCAGTGCCCACGGCTGCCTCTTGTCCAGCTTCTCACCTCCCAGCACCCCAAGTCCTTTTCCACAGGGTTGCTTTCTATAACTTCCTCCCCCAGTCTGTATTGACAGTGAGGATTGTTCCGACCTAGGAGCAGAACCCTGCACTTGCTCTTGTTGAACATCATAAGGTTCACCTGGTCAACCTCTCCAGCTTGTCCAGATCCCTCTGGATGCCATTCTGTCCCTCTGGCCTATCCACAGTACCACTCAGCTTGTTGCCATCTGCATACTGCTGATGGTGTCTCAATCTCTCTGTCTATAGCACTGATAAAAACATTAAACAGCATAAACAGCACAGGTCCCAGTATAGACTCCTGAGGGACACCACTTGTCTGGAAGTCCATCTGGATGTGACCATCTGGCCAATGCTTTATCCACTGAACACTCCACACATCAAAACCATATCTCTCCAATTTGGCCAGTAGGATGTTGTGGGGGGATTGTGTCAAAGGCCTTGCAGCAGTCCATGTAGATCACATCCATAGGTTGTCCCTTGTTCACTGATGTAGTCACTCCATTGTAGAAGGTCACGGGGTTTGTCAGGTGGAACTTGTCCTTAGTGAAGCCAATCTGGCTGTCTGAGTTCAGACATCAGGACATTGGGCTTAGACACCAAGAAAACCTTCACAGTGCTCAGTGCTGGTGGAGCATGTGGGAAGAAGTGAAACCTGCATCACTAAGGGATGAGTTCACACCAGTCTCTGTCTGGGAGTGACAGCTACAGACAAACTCTTGGCAGTGCAGAGAAGGGATGTGATGTCACCCTCAGGACTCATGGTCTGACAATGCTTACTGGCAATCCCTGTTCAGAAGCACCACGAGAGAATCTTCCTCAAACTAAGCAGGGAGCAGGCTCTTAAATCAGGCTCATTTTCAGACAGGTTTCATGTGAGAACATCACTCTTGGGCTCTGGGAACATAACTCTAAAACATGGGCAGGAAGGAGATGAGCTGCACAGACTCTCATGTGAGCAGGAGAAAGCCATGACAGCACTAAAAATGTGCTGCTCTGTGTAATGTATCCAGGCTGGATCATAGAATCATAGAATCAACCAGGTTGGAAGAGACCTCCAAGATCATCCACTCCAACCTAGCACCCAGCCCTAGCCAGTCAACCAGACCATGGCACTAAGTGCCTCATCCAGTCTTTTCTCAACACCTCCAGGGATGGTGACTCCACCACCTCTCTGCGCAGCCCATTCCAATGCCAATCACTCTCTCTGGCAACAACTTCCTCCTAACATCCAGCCTAGACCTCCCCCAGCACAACTTAAGACTGTGTCCCCTTGTTCTATTGCTGGCTGCCTGGCAGAAGAGACCAACCCCCACCTGGCTACAATGTCCCTTCAGGTAGTTGTAGACAGCAATGAGGTCCCTCCTGAGCCTCCTCTTCTGCAGGCTGCACACCCCCAGCTCACTCAGCCTCTCCTCATAGGGTTTGTGTTCCAGCTTTGTCGCCCTTCTCTGGACACGCTCCAGCATCAGAGATAAGATGATACAGCTCACCTTCCACAATGTCTGTGGTGCCCAGGCCTTTCAGAATTCCTCACTAAGGACATAAAGCCTCAGGATGGTGCAGGAGAGCTGCAGTCTGTGTAACACTTCCAGGCTCCCACCACTTGATTGTGCAGCTCTGTGGTGTAGACATGAGATGCTGACATCCCTTTATCTGGTAATTGACAAGTGAGTGCTGAGAAATAGTACCTGAGACCTAAAGTTTTGTTTGTTTGATTGTTTGTTTGAGAAGATGCTGTGCATCAGAAATGAGTGAGCATTGAACAGATGAGATGGGGCACCATGGAAGCCAGATACAAGGGGATTAGATCTTTCCCCAAAGCTTGGTCACTTCCACATGAAACCAATCATAGAATCAAAGAATGGTTTAGGTGGGAAGGGACCTCAAAGATCATCCAGTTCCAGCCCCCCCACCGCCATAGGCAGGGACACCTCCCACTAGACCAGGTCACTCAAGGCCTCATCCAACCTTGAACTCATCCACAACCTGGGCAACACAGTTTTGCAGCAGTTACCAGAGCTTGGTGAGTGAGATTAGAGCAGAGAGGTGACTCCTGATGCACCACAGTGAACACACCAGATGTTCAAGGACCAGGAGACTTCATGAGGAGAAACACAGCTGGGAAAGAAAGAAATGAGTATTTTGCATCCAGGCAGTCCCTCTTTCTGGACACACAGAAGTCATAACATGGAGGACATTTCCTTCAAAAGCCCCTTCCTTTTGAAGAACTGGGCAGATGCTGCTACACACCAGCTCAAACTTCCCTGTGGACAAAAGTCAGACCAAGAGGCCTTCTGCTTTCAACTGCAGGCTGAATGAATGGGATAAAGAAATGGCACCAGGGCAGGTGAGAGGTGACCTGCTGGAAAGGAGCTCTGCAGATAAGGACTTGGGAGGTTTGGGTGATGACATATTCACCATGAACCTGCAATGTGCCCTCCAGGACAAGAAGGACAATAGTGTCCTGAGGTGTGTGAAGAAGATTAAGAGTAGCCCCAGAGGAGATCTGGTGAATGCTCAGCAAGAGCTAAAGGGGCTGTAAGGGGCAAGAGGATGGGGCCAGATTCATGTCAGTGGTGCCCAGGGACAGAACAAGGGACAATGGGCACAGACTGAAACCCAGAGGATCCACTTGAACAGGAGGAGAAAATTCTTCAGAGTTAAGAGTGCTGAAGCCCTGGAGTAGGTTGCCCTGGGAGGTTGTGGAGTCTCTTTTTCTGGAGAGAAAGAGAAAAAGGAAGAGTAAGGAAGGTGTGAGGGAACTACTGAACGAGGAGGCAGCCTTGAGAACTGAGGATGCAGAGAAGGCAGAGCTGCTGAATGCCTTCTTTGCTTCAGTCTTTACACCTGAGGCTGAACTCTCCTATATATTCTAGACCCTGGATGAAGGAGAGGAAGCCTGGAGGAGGGAATGCTCCCCACTGGTCACTGCAGACTGCATTAGGGATCAGTTATACAAATTGAACATTCACAAGCCCATGGGCCCTGATGAGATGTACCCAAGGGTGCTGGGAGAACTGGCTGAGGTTATTGCTCTACCACTCTCCATCATCTTTGCCAAATCGTGGCAGATAGGAGAGGTGCCTGAGGACTGGAGGAGAGACAATGGCACTCCAGTCTTCAAAAAGGGCAAGAAAGAGGTTCCAGGAAACTACAGACCAGTCAGCCTCACCTCCATCCCTGCAAAAATGATGGAGAGGCTCCTGTTGGAGGGCATCTCAAGGCACTTGGGAGAGAAGAAGGTTATCAGGAGTAGTCAGCATGGATTTACCAAGCAGAAGTCATGCTTGACTAAATTCATAGCATTCTATGATGCCATAACTGAATGGGTAGATTCAGGGAAACCAGTGGATGTAGTCTACCTTGACCTTAGCAGTGCCTTTGACACCATCTCCCAGGACATTTTAGTGAGGAAGCTGAGGAAGTGTGGGATGGAAGAGCAGACAGTGAGGTGGGTTAGGAACTGGTTGCAAGATAGAGTTCAGAGGGTGGTGATCAATGGTGCCAGGTCCAGCTGGAGAGCTGTGACTAGTGGTGTCCCCCAGGGACCAGTGCTGGTGCCAGTCCTGTTCAACATCTTCATCAATGACACTGATGAGGGCACAGAGTGTCTGCTCAGCAAGTTTGCTGATGACACCAAGCTGGGAGGCTTGGCTGATACAGCTAAAGGCTGTGCAGCCATCCAGAGAGACCTGGGCAGGCTGCAGAGCTGGGCACAGAGGAACCAGGTGAAGTTCAACAAGGACAAATGCAGAGTCCTGCATCTGGGGAGGAATAACAAACTTCACCAGTACAGGCTGGGAGGTGATCTGCTGGAGAGCAGTCCTGTGGAGAGGGACCTGGGGGTCCTGGTGGATAACAGTTATCCATGGCACAGCAATGTGCCCTTGTGGCCAAGAAGGCCAATGGGATCCTGGGCTGTATTGGGAGGAGTGTGGCCAGCAGCTCAAGGGAGGTTCTGCTCCCCCTCTACTCTGCCCTGGTGAAACCTCATCTTGAATACTGTGTTCAGTTCTGGGCTTCCCAGTTGAAGAAGGACAGGGATCTGCTGGAGAGGACCCAGCAGAGGGCCAATGAGGATGATGAGGGGGCAGGAGGGCATAGCCTGTGAGGAGAGGCTGAGGAACCTGGGACTTTTTAGTCTGGAGAAGATTGAGAGGGCATTTGATAAATGCTTATAAATATCTGAGGACTGGCCAGGAGGTGGGGGACAGGCTCTACTCACTTGTTCCCTGGGATAGGACAAGGAGCAGTGGGTGTAAGTTGCAGCAAAAGAGGTTCCGCCTCAACACAAGGGGGAACTTCTTTACTGTAAGGGTCAGAGAGCTCTGGAACAGGCTCCCCAGAGAAGTTGCAGGGTCTCCTTCTCTGGAGCCTTTCAAGGCCTGTCTGGATGTGTTCCTCTGTGATCTGTGTCAGATAGTATTGTCCTGCGCTGGCAGAGGAGCTGGATGCAATGATCTCTTTGGGTCCCTTCCAACCCCTAACATCCTCTGATCCTAGGATTTCAAAACCCCCTGGCCATTGTGATCCTGGACAATCTGCCATGAGTGCCCCTGCTTTATCAGTGGGGGTCTGGACTGTGTGATCTCCAGAGGTTCCTTCCCACCCCCACCATGCTGGGATGCTGTGAAATGTATATGGAAGATGGAGATTAGAAACATGGTAATGGAGGAAATGTTTTTGGGACATTGCATTCTTTGAAGGGACAACTGCTCAAAGCTGCATGCAGCAAAACATGGCTCCGTGAGTGTGCATCTCACCCCAAGGAGTACTGGGCTGCTGCAGCTCTGTCTGTGAAGTACCTACCTGGTGTCCTGGCACTGTGTATGAGAAACAAACTTCTAAAGAAGGGATCCCCAGACACTTAGTGAGTAAGAAGCCACCTACACTGAATGCAGGAGACAAACCTGGATCTGAAACCTGTGCTGAGCAAAGTGGCTGAAAGGGAAGAGATGGAGGAAAGACAGCAAGGTGTCTTCACATGAGGTTGTGCTTACATTATGCATCCACAGTTTGGGAGCCATGGAGCAGACATGTTTCTGGGAGAGCATCATACCTCCCAGGATATCACAGGGATACGGGTCAGGAGCTTTTCCATGGTTGTTTTGTGGATCTTGGAGAGAGATTCTGTTTTCAGGTTCTTGCATGAAACCAGGGGGATGCAGGAAAGCAAGCCTAAAAGATGCCAGACTTGTCTGAAGACTGGTCAGGCATTGGAAGAGGCTGCCCAGGGAGGTGGTGGAGTCCCCATCCCTGGAGGTGTTTAAGAAATGTGTAGACAAAACCATTGTGGACATGGTTTAGTGGCCATGGTGGTGTTGGGTT
This sequence comes from Pogoniulus pusillus, assembly GCF_015220805.1. NCBI lineage: Eukaryota > Metazoa > Chordata > Aves > Piciformes > Lybiidae > Pogoniulus > Pogoniulus pusillus. The sequence goes on from NC_087309.1 coordinate 40,078,139, forward strand.
GATGGTTGGAATGAATGATCTTAGAGGCCTTTCCCAACCCAAACCATTCTATGATTCTGTGATTCTACATAAAGGACATAGACCAAGTATATCAAACTTCAGTCACCAGTGGCATCTTGTGTGCACTAGGAAGAATGAAATTTTAGGAAATAACTAAGAGTTTGGGTTGCTCCCAAGTGATACTGAGTACATGAGGAATAAGTGAAATGCTGAAACAGGAAAGGTTCTGTTTAGTTCTGCTGCTTTAGATCCATTTAAAAAGTGTCATACAAATCCTCCCTGTTGGTTCTTCTCCATTATGTCTATTTTTCTCTATTGGTGAAGCCTCTGTAAGAACACTGATAAAACTGACTGATATTCTTTGGAGTAAGATCAAAGATTTTGTGCTCCCTCTTGAGTTCAACATTTTTACAAAGGCAAATATCCTGGTGTGAGCCAGAACAGAGCTGGCTCTTCTCAGTGCTGTGAGTTTCCAGCTCCAGTTTTGCTCACTGAGGCACTTTCTGCAGTTCAGGGCAGCTTTGCACAGCCAGGGTTGCTTCTAGCTGATGGGCAGAGTTCCTGCCAAGGCCTTGGTGCAGAAAGGCTCTGGCTTGGACTTGTTCCTGGGCACACCAAGGGTACTGCCACAGCTTCTGTCCTACCCTGTGGGGCAGGAAGGTAGAGGTGGCACTTGTGAGGAGGAGCAGTCAAGACAGGTGACCCTCAACTGCCCCAGAAGGGATTGCAGTTCATGAATGGCATTTGCAGGAGAAAGCTAAGCGATTCCCCAGGGTCAAGTCTCTTCTCCCCTGGCTGGTGCCTGTGAGAGTCTAAATCGTCTCTCTCCCTTGTTCAAATCAACAAAGGTAAAGATTGCCTTTGTGGCCTTCCCGGACTCAGCCCAGGGATGTAAATGCAGTGCTTTTGTGGCCTTCCCATACTCAGCCCAGATTGAATGCCCAGGTTGTGTATGAAAAGGCTTATGGAATATGTGTATTCAGGGTATGGACAGGTAAGCTGTGTAGGGAGGGGGCAGAGGCAAGAGAATACACAGGAAGATTCCCTGTGGAGCTGCACCTGGACATCGATCTAAAAAACTGTATAAAAAGGACAGGAAGAACGCCTCCACCAGAACACCTCCACCAGAACACCTCCACCAGAACACCTCCACCAGAACACCTCCACCAGAAGCATCTGAGGAACAACTCCTGCAGAACAACTCCAGAAGAACATCCCTTGCCCACACATACATCTCTCTGTCTCCCCACCCCGCTTCGCCGTCTTTGGATGATGGTAATATAATCCCTTCTCTTTTCCTTCCCTGCTCTTCTCTTTTTCTCTGTTGTTCCCTCTCTCTCTCCCTCTATTTTGTTCAACTTTATCCTTTAATAAATAGTTTTGCGGTGCTGTCTGGTCTCACTTGCACCTTAATTTCACAACATAGAAATCTGTATGAACAGATCTTGCTCCTCTGGGCAGAGATATTGTTAATCTCTGTTCTCTGGACCTTGACAGTGTCCCAGGAGGACTCTGCCCCCTCTACCTTTCATGCCCATGCTTGTGTTCTTGAGTCCTGTTCCAGAATCCAGTTCCTGAATCCACCTCCCATCTGCTGCTGAGTCCAGACTGTAACTTGTTCAGTGCCTGCCCCCAGCACCAGTGGTGCCACCACTGCCATCAGGAGTTTGGTTGGTTCTTGATTTGTGCCTTTTTGTGTCTACCCCATGGCGTTGTTGTTCTTCCCACTTCCAGTCAGTTCAGTTTCCCACCCCATCAGACTCTTCCTTCTTCTCTTTGTTTTCCCTTCAGGAAACAGAGCGGTTCAGGGAGAGGCTCTGGCACTCACCCAGCCTTGGCCCTTTACAGAAGCATGTTTTCTTCTCTTAAGAAATAAAATCTAGACACAGATTTAATTGAGGCAGCAATCTTAAGTGATACTGACTAAAGGGTACAGCTGCTGCTGCTGGTGAGATGGATGAAAAATGTGGAGATGAAAACCTGGAGCATTATTTACAACAGATGTGGTAATGGTAGCTGTTTAAAATCAGTATAAAGAATAAATATAAGGACAAGTAGTGTGAGCTTGGATCAATCACAATCCCACCCCCTTCCTCCCCTTCACAGCTTCTGTTCATTATCCAGCAGCCAAACACCACATCCACCTTTCCGTCCAAATAAAGGTGACCCTTCAAACATGTTCTTTGTTGCTGTGTTCACATAGGCTTCCACAAGATGAAGTGCTGCAGTAAAAGAGGCACATTGTCCTAAATGCACTATACAGATTGAAATGCCTCTGTTTGTGTATAAGTGCTGAAAATAAATCAGAGTAATATCTAGACAAAGCTACACTTTGATATATGAAGAATCCTCATGGCTACATGTTTATAGTATGATGAAGTCTGGAATGCCAGCTAAGAAAAATGCATCTTGCAGCTGGGCCTAAATCTTTAGGCAGTTGTGATTTTTAACTAACCTGTCTGTTTCCATCATGGGGCAGCTTCACGACCATAAATACAGGAGAGCAACAGACAGTGTAAAGACATCCCTTAAAAAGCAGTTTTTTCTAAGTGGCACAGGCAGTTAAGAAAGGCTTTACTTACCCCAGACAAGGACAATGTATCTCAGTGGAATGAAATACAGGATGATGGTGAACACAGAGAGGGCAAAAATTGCCAGCCAGCTCAGGAATGGGACAGTCCAGTTGAATGTACTGTGAAAGGAAAATCAACAGATGTCAGAAATGTGGTCACCAGGTAGACCAACAAATGGGCAGGACAAGGGGATAGATGCCAGCTTAACCAAGAAAAAAACATAAACTATAAATAAATATGTGGATGTTGGACATCAGAGTAACCTGGGCTTGGACCCACTTGCAGAGATATGGCCAGGCTGGATACATGGGCTGTGGCCAACTGCTGGGCCCTGCACTTGGGCCACAACAACTCCATTATGTTTCCAGGCTTGGAGCAGAGTGGCTGGAAAGTGCCCATCAGAAAAGGCCCTGGGGGTGCTGGGTGACAGCAGGTGGAGATGTGCCAGCAGTGCCCAGGTGGCCAAGAAAGGCAACATCATCCTGGTCTGGATCAGCAATCACAGAACTAACCAGGCTGGAAAAGACCTTTGAGATCATCAGCCCATCACCCAACACCTTCTAAGTAACATGGCACTAAGTGCCTTATCCAGTCTCCTTTTAAACACCGTCAGGGATGGTGACTCCACCAACTCCCTGGGCAGCCCATTCCAATGCCAATCACTCCTTCTGTGAAGAACTTCTTCCTACATCCAGCCTAAACCTGCCCTGGGCAGCTTGAGACTGTGTCCTCTTGTTCTGTCACTGGGTGCCTGGAAGAAGAAACCAATCCCCACCTGGCTACAACCTCCTTTCAGGTAGTTGTACAGAGCTTTAAGGTCTCCCCTGAGCCTCCTCTTCTCCAGGCTGAACAACCACAGCTCCTTCAGCTGCTCCTCGTAGGGCTGTGCTCCAGCCCCCTCACCAGCCTTGTTGCCCTTCTCTGGACATGTTCCAGCACCTCAACATATTTTTTAAATTGAGGCCCCAGAACTGGACACAGGACTCAAGGTGTGGCCTGACCAGTGCTGAGTACAGGGCCAAAATGACCTCCCTGGTCCTGCTGGCCACACCATTCCTGATGCAAGCCAGGATGTCATTGGCCTTCTTGCCCCCTGGGCACGCTGCTGGTTCACGTTCAGTTGGCTGTCGACCAGTACCCCCAGATTCCTCTCTGCCTGGCTGCTCCCCAGCCACTCTGTCCCCAGCCTGTAGCACTGCATGGGGTTGTTGTGACCAAAGTGCAGAACCCTGCACTTGGCCTTGTTCAAATTCATGGCACTGGACTGTGCCCACCCATCCAGCCTGTTCAGGTCCCTCTGCAGAGCTCTCCTGCCCTCTAACAGATCCACCAATTGGTGGTGGCTGCAAATTTACTGATGGTGGACTCAATTTCCTCATCCAGATCATCAATAAAGACATTAAACAGGACTGGGCCCAGAACTGATCCCTGGGGCGCACCACTAGTGACAGCTGCCAGCTGAATGTGGCATCATTTCACTACTACTCTCTGGGCCCAGTCCTTCAGCCAGTTCTTAACCCAGCACAGAGTGCTCCCGTCCAAGCCATGAGCTGCCAGCTTGGCCAGGAGTTTGCTATGGCAGACAATGTCAAAGGCTGTGCTAAAGTCCTGGTAGACTACATTCACAGCCGTCCCCATGTCCACCAGGCAGTCACCTGGTCATAAAAAAAGATCAAGTTGCTCGAGCAGGACCTGCTCGTCCTAAATCCTTTCTGGCTGGGTCTGATCCCTTGGTCATCCTGTAGGTGTTCTGTGATGGCACTCAGGACAATCTGCTCCATTATCTTGCATGGCACTGAGGTCAGGCTGACAGGTCTGTAATTTCCTGGGTCCTCCTTCCATGTGGCACCACACTGGCCAGCTTCCAGTCATCTCTTCACCCAAGGTGAAGAGAACCAAACGCCACATGGCTCCAACTCCTCTTCAAGTGAACCAGATATATTGCAGGAAGACCAAAGAATATCTTTCAGATATAATAAAAAGGAGAGAAAAGAAAGGAAAAGAAAAGGAAAGAGGAGAAAAGAGAGAAAAAGAGAAGAAATGAGAAGAGGAAAGGAAAAAGAAAAAGAAAAAGAAAAAGAAAAAGAAAAAAGAAAAAGAAAAAGGAAAAGAAAAAGAAAAAGGAAAAGGAAAAGAAAAGGGAAGAGGAAGAGGAAGAGGAAGAGGAAGAGGAAGAGGAAGAGGAAGAGGAAGAGGAAGAGGAAGAGGGAGGGGAGAGGAGAGGAGAGGAGAGGAGAGGAGAGGAGAGGAGAGGAGAGGAGAGGAGAGGAGAGGAGAGGAGAGGAGAGGAGAGGAGAGGAGAGGAGAGGAGAGGAGAGGAGAGGAGAGGAGAGGAGAGGAGAGGAGAGGAGAGGAGAGGAGAGGAGAGGAGAGGAGAGGAGAGGAGAGGAGAGGAGAAAGGAAGAGAAGAAAAAGAAAAGAGAAAAGAAAAGAGGAGTATTTCTTTATGGAGAAAGGAAGAAAACTTTTGGGATCTATCATAGTTCTAGGGTCTTTCCCAAAAAGCCCCACGTTAAAACATCCCCTTTCAGCATGCCAAACTCTCTGCTGTGGTAAAATTTACCTTGCTGTTCACCTCCTCTTGCAGAGGTTGAGGTGTTGCAGAGGAAGGCAGAGCTAATGAGCCTTGGAGCAGCCGTGCTGTGTCTCCCCAACCTCTGTGAGCAGGAAGGAAAGGGAGGCCAGATGGCCCATTTACAGACACATCCCGGGGGAAGGCTGCTTAAGGGGAGCTTGGCTCAGTGGGACTGCTCCAGGAAGGCACCACCGTGTCAAAGGTGCTGCATGACATTTATCCAGAAGGAAAATGTGACTTTGGCTCTAACTAGCCTGATGAAACTCTTGAAAGTATTAGCAGCAGCTACATCCCCAATCAGCGTGATTACACTCTTTTGGCTGCTCTGGCTGAGTAACTGCAATTATCGGCATCGCTGGCCATATTTCTCATAATGAGCTCTGGCTTCCTGTGTTTATTTGTCTTCTTTTCTCCCTGGCAATTTTGACATGTCTCCAGAGTGAACATTATGTTAGTGTCACTTGGTGTAGGATCAGTCCCTTTCTCCTCAGGGGACACCTGCTCTTTCCCCCTCTTCTGCGTGCATTTGGGATGAACAGAAGGTTGAGGGTCTGCTCGTGTTCCTGTGACTCGGCTTTGTGCAACGGATCACAGACACACCATGTGTGGGAACACTGGCTCCTCACTTAGAAAAACCTCCTTCTGTGCTGTGTTAGCACAGCACTCAGTACAGGTTTCCCATTATAGTTTCAGGAACAAATTACAAAGATTTACAGGAAGATTCGGTCTCACTTGGTGCAGAGAATTCTGTTGCTATCATCTGGTACATAACAGAACAAACCCCACTTCCAAAATGCACAACTAGAAAAAAAAACTTCATCATCAAGACAACTTCCACAAACAGCCTCTTGATAAAAGACTTCCTTCACAGAGACACTCACTGTGTCTGGAAAACTCATGCAATGTAATGTGCTTGTGCCTGCCTCTGCTGCAGTGAACGTGGCCAGCCTGCAAGTGTCCCCATAGGAATGGTTCCCAGGCTTCTCCACTAGAGTCTTGGTCCTTAAATGCGTAAATGGCAACCTGCTCTTCATCCTGACTCTGAGATACCTGCCATTGCTGATGGATTTGCACAAAGGGACAACAGCAAAAAAAGGTGCAACAGCTGCAGAGATGAGCTGACCTCCACTCCCTGCATCAAATTCCTAAAAGTTACAGAATTCTGGCATGATGGTTTTGGAAGGGACCTCTGCCCATCATCCAGTCCAAGCCCCCTGATAAAGCAGGGACACCCACAGCAGCTTGCCCAGGATCGCAATGGCCAGCAGGGGTTTGGAATCCCTTCAGAGAAAGAGACTCCACAACCTCTCTGGGCAGTCTGCTTCAGGCCTCCAGCACCCTCACACCAAAGAAGTTTATTCTCCTGCTCAGGTGGAACCTTCTGGGTTCCAGTTTGTGACCACTCCCCTTTGCAGTGTCCCTGGGCACCACTGAGCAGAGTCTAGCCCCATCATATTGCCCCCCCCCCGCCCAGTCCCTTTAGCTCTTGCTGAGCATTGATCAGATCCCCTCTGGGGCTGCTCTTCTCCAGGCTCAACAGCCCCAGGGCTCTCAGCCTTTGCTCCTCACACAGATGCTCCAGGCCCCTCAGCATCTTCATAGCCTCCACTGGACTCTCTTCAGTAATTCTCTGTCTCTCTTGAACTGGGGAGCCCAGAACTGTGCCCAGGAATCCAGACTTGGCCCGACTAGGGCAAACTAGAGGAGGACTTCCAGAAGTCAGTATTTACCTGGGGGCTGTACTCCTTGCACAGGCTGCGGTCCCACAGGTACGGAACACTCATGCACTGCAATTGGCACCAGCAGTGGACAAGGCAGATGACCTGGGCTCCTTGGTCACATTCAGAGATGGGGAAGATAGGACTTAACTGCCCTGCAAAGTGTGCCAGTCTACAGCAAAGCCTCCTGTGAAGGTTTTACAGCTTGGCTTGGGTCCAGGGTCATCTCCTCACCTGGCCTTCTACCTACAGTGGAAAGATGGTTGTGGAGACACTGCTTCCAACTTCACCAGCTCTCTGCTTCTGAGGGGCAGAATGCCAAGTCAGTCCTGTCCCTGCTTCACAACCTACAGCTGGAAGACGTCTTTCTGGAACCTATCTGATCTCAAATAATAAACTTTATGCTGCTACTCAGTGACTATGCCCAGAACACATAAAACTTTCTTCAATCTCAGCACCTTTCTTGCTTAAGGCCTGAATTTGTTTGCCATTCTTAAATATCACGTTAGGTATTAGAAAGTGCAAATATTCTGGAAGAAAGGTTTCACTAATGTATGTAAATAAGCATTTCCAGCAACTGAGCAAATGTAAAATCCAGAACCCCTACTTGGCTCTGCTTATTTCTTTCATCAAAGCTGCATTTTTTAACTACCCTCTGGCCTCACAACAAGATTCTGCTTTACCTCAAGGCCTTAGTTACGATTTTTTTCCCTCCCTCAATTAATTTATTTCTAGATCCCAAAAATAATATTATGGAATTAACAGGGTCTCTACTAAGCAAAGTAAATACCGATCATAGAATCACAGAATTGTCAGGGTTGGAAGAGACCTCAAGGCTCATCTAGTTCCAACACCCTTGCCATGGGCAAGGACACCTCACATTAGATTAGGTTGCTCAGAGTCACATCCAGCCTGGCCTTAAAGATCTCCCTGGGCAACCTGTTTCAGTGTCTCACCACCATCATGGTGAAGAACTTCTTCCTAACATCCAACCTGACTCTACCCAGTTCTAGTTTTTCTCCATTGTCCCCAGTCCTATCACTGCCTGACACCCTAAAAACTCTCTCCCCAGCTTTTTTGTAGGCCCCCTTCAGATACTGAAAGGCCACAAGAAGGTCACTTTCAGAGGCTTCTCTTCTCCAGACTGAACAGCTCCAACTCTCTCAGTCTGTCTCCATAGGAGAGGTGCTCCAGCCCTCTAATTATCCTCGTGGCTCTTGACACACTCCAGCACACTCATATCCTTGCTGTAATAGAGGCTTAAGAACTGGAAGCAGTACTCCAGCTGGAGTCTCGCCAGGGTGAAGTAGAGAGTGTAGTAGAATCACTGCTCTCAACCTGCTGGCCACACTTTTCTTGATGCAGCCCAGGATCTGGTTGGCTCTGTGGGCTGCAAGTGTGCACTACTGGCTCACGTTGAGCTTCTTGTCCACCAGCACCCCTTAGTCCCTCTGCCCAGGGCTGCTCTCAAGCCATTCATTGCCCAGCCTGTATCAGTGCTTGGGAATGCCCCAATCCAGGTGATGATGACCTTCAGACTTGATGTGTCCAAGGGCAGCCTGCTCTAGCTGGAGATGTCCCTGCTCACTACAGGGGGTGTTGGACAAGGTGACCTTTGAGGGTCCCTTTCAACTTGACACAATCTGTGAATGTGAATTTTCCACAATGCATCATCCAAAACAAGAGTTTCCCACCAAAAAAGAAACCCAAAAACCAACCAACCCAACCCAACTCAATAAATACCTAACACTGTATCTCAATTAGGAAAAATCATTAACAGCATTGGAGAGCAAGACAGCATTTCTGTCAGCACTTACTTCTTGATTCTTTCTCCAAAGGAAGCCACTTCATCAAGGATATTCTGGACACTGACACACACCTCCTGGATGGCATAAAGTCTATTCATAAATCCTTTTTTTTCACTGTCCTAAAGAAAAGAATAAAGGCAGTTGGACAAATGATTTTCTGACTGTAGCAGAAGAACCACGTATCCATCAGTGGTTCCTCAAGCTCATCATGGCTTACAGGCTCTCTGAGATGTAAGTGACAAAACTTTGCAATGAGAAATTCTTTTCTTGTCCTTTAAAGCAGTGAATACAGACACTGCTTTAGTACCTATGCAGAGCACCACACAGTTGTGCTTCTTGTTGCATTAACTGCTGAATATGTATTTCAATAAACCAGGTCTCTGTTTCACAAACATTCTGAAAGTTTCACCCTGTAGGATTGTGTGGTTCCATGAGTCAGAAGGTGGAAGGAGAGATGTTTGTCAGAACGCCAGTTCTTGTGCTGGTATGGATTCACAGACTGCTCTGGCTAGGAAGGGACCTTTCAAGCTCATCCAGTCCAACCCTGCTGCAGTCAGCAGGGACATTTGTAATTACAGCAGGCTGCTCAGCACTCCAAACAATCTCACTTGCAACAGTTCCAGACATGTGGCATCTCCCACCTCTTCGAGCAATTTGGGCCAGGCTTTCACCATCCTCAGAGTAAAAGATGTTTTCCTTCTTACCTGGTGTAAATCTCCCTCTTTTTGTTCAAACCATCCCTCCTTGTTCTATCACAACAAGCCCTGCTTGACAATTTATCTTCCTTTTCCCCAGACTGCCCCTAAGTCAGAAGTTTATGTACAATGGATGGTTGCCATGTTACCTCATCTACTTTTAACAGGATCAGTGTTTCTTCAACACAAGAAATGGAAAGAATAATTCTTCAAGATTAACAAAGCATTCATTAAACAAATTTCTGACTGTTTTGCCATCACAAACCACACACTGCAACAGTCTCTGTAACTGACTCCAACATCCAGCACCTAAGAAATTATCATGTGTTGCATTTAAGTATTCTTTTCTTCTCCTGATGCTTAATTAGCAGACAGTGTATTGGTTCACTTCTGGTGTCATTTTCACTGTCTTAATAAACTAGAATGGTTGGGGAAAGAGTCAGTTTAACATTTAATCATCTGAAGTTACTTCAGTCACATTGGTTCTGCATCTAAGCTGTCAAGATTTCTTGTGAACACACTGAAAGCATTTAGCAACAGAGCAAAGATTGCCTAAAAACAACAACAACAACAAAATAAATCGTTAAGTGAGACAGACAGAGATGGCAAAGATACTTCCAGTGACTGAGCACAATTTGAAACACCTCATAGAATCACTTTGGGTGGAAGAGACCTTTAAGACCATCACACCCAATCATTACCACAGTACTGCCAACTAAAGCATACAATTATAGAATGGTCTGGGTTGGAAGTGACCTCCAAAGGCCATCTAGTCCAACACTCTCTGGAGTAACTCAACTAGATCAGGTTGCCCAGAGTCCTGTCCAGCCCTGTCCAGCCTTGAATATCTCCAGAGATGGTGCCCCAACCACTTCCCTGGGCAACCTGTTGCAGTGTTCCACCATCCTCATGGTGCAGAACTTGTTCCTCATATCCAATCTAAATCTGTTCTTCTCTTATTCCAAATCCTTGCCCCTCATCCTCTTGCTGCAGGCCTTTGGAAACAGTCCCTCTGCAGCCTTTTTGTAGCCCCCTTCAGGTACTGGAAGTTTGCTCTTAGGTGTCCCTCAAGCCTTCTCTTCTCCAGGCTCCCTGGACAACCCCGGCTCCCTCAGTCTGTCCTCACAACAGAGGTGCTCCAACCCCCTGGTCCTTTTCATGGCCCTTCTCTGGACCATGGTCCTCAGCTCCACATCTACATAGCTTTTAAATGGCTACAGGGGTGGGGAGTGCATCAACCATTTCAGAGACAGGAATCCCACAAGTTTCTCATGTGCTCAGATGAGGTTATCATTCTCCTAATGAAGAAACATTTTTGTGTTTTGAGGAAGACCATAACCACAACCACTGATACCATATAATGGTTTGGGTTGGCCAGGACCTATAAAGGCCCTCAAGTCTAACCTGCCTGCAGTGACCGAGGACATCTGCACTGACAGCAGGTTGGTCAGCTACCTTCAATGCTGCATCACACTACTGTGAAGTACTCTCCTTAGTATTTGCTATCCTCTTGAAGCCCTGGCAGTGTCAGCATTGTTGTCCTCAGGCACGCAGCTTCTGAGGAGGTGCAGCTTGCATCTAACATTGTGATTTGCTGTCAGGCAAGAGGGACCTGCTTAATTCTTTCATGTAAAACACTTGCTTCCTGAGCGAAGTATGAAAGCAATCTCTCTTCCCATGCAGCAGAAGAAAAATCTGCACAGAAATCAAGGGCACTTTTTCCGCTTTCCAAGTACTTTGCCTCTTCTATTTAATGTGCCAGATTAAATTTTCTGTAATCTTCCCTTTCTGTAAAGTTATCTTGATTTATAATTAACTTGTGTGAGAAAAGAACTCTACCACTGTAGCAAAACCACTACCCTTTCCTATATCTCCAGACCCCAGCTGGGATTACCTTCAGAGGTCCTGAGGCTGTTTTTCTCTAAAAAGATTTTAAAACTGTATTATTAAAAAAAAAAAACACCAAACCCACATCTGTTTTAAATCATTCACCTGCAAAAACACCCCCAAACTCCCCCAAAGACAGAAAGAGACAGAGGGGAAAAAAATCACAATTTCCACCCTGCTGCACCTTCTGAGCTTACAGAAAATTTGTTGACATACTCTAAAGCAGGAGTAGACAAAACAGCACAGGAAAGAGGAGGCAGTCAGAAGGATCAGGGTTCAGCTTCACTTAAACTAATTCCACCTACCCCACAACCATTAGCTGTTCTTTATTTCCTGCTGCAAAGATTTGTGGAGAAAATAATCTGGGCTGGGGTAAAGGCTGAACTTATTTTCTTCCCAGAGAGATGCTGTGTTGGCAAATACAGAGTCTGAGCCACCTTGAGCAACCCGAGGCTCTTAATAATCCTTTTTCCAAACACTGCTGGTGTTTCCTTTCCAGAGAAAGATGGGCTGTGACTGGAATCAATTTCACCATTTGTAGGGGTACAATTGCCAGGCTGCTGGAAATAATTGCCATTTAAATAGTAGATAGAATTTATTACACAAAGCTAACACACAGCTTTATTACTGCTTAATTTCCGTGATTTGTTTGTTTGCAGTAGGCTTGAGGTATCTGAAAAGCAAGATGTTTGCTGGGGGATGGCTTTAAAGCATCAACTGTGGAAGCAAAATCAAATTGATGTCAGTAGTCTGACTTGAATTTACAAATGAAAATGAGCCCAAGGTAAGCCTGGGACCATGTCCTCCTCCTCCTCCCCCTTGCCAGGGAATTGTGGATCACAGATTGATGTAGTGCTTGGCTAATAATAACACTTAACTCCCATGTATTGATTTTCAGCCATAACCGTATTTTACATCTACTGAAACCAAAGCAGGAGAAAGTAAGTGACTTGCTCTAGACTGTGTGGAGCTAATTCACATGAAACCCTGAATTCAAACCATTTTGTTCCAGTCTGTTCATTGGACTATGCTTCGAATCCCATGATAAACTGGGGTGATTTAGGAAAGGACCTGATCTTACCCCAAACCTCTCTCTTCTCCAAGTTCAAGCACAGTTACAAAATCAACATTTCAAAAGACAAGACAGCCAGACTCAGAAGTAAACTTTGACAAAGTTAACAGAATTAGGGCGGGTGGGGGGGGGGGAACCCAGCTTTAAGTGAAGGGAGACATTTTCAGCAGAGACAAACTCTGCAAGTTTTAAGTTGGATATGGTTATGTAGGATAACTGTCCTAGCAGAGGCTGCTGGGGTTGCAGAGGAAGGTACCATACCATGAAAACAAAGCCATGGGAGTATTTCAAGAGTAGAAGTAGATTTTGGAACTTTTAGGAGCTCTTGCCTGGGAAAGACAGAGGCTCTAGAAGGCTCTTCCCAAAACACCCCTTGCTGCCTCAGGTGGTGTGATAAAGTACCTCTATACAAACCAAAGAGACTGAGACAAGCTAGAGTAACTTGCAGACAGCAACTGTTGAATACCCTTCTGAGGTCTGGACACTGCTCAAATACCTGTCACCAGGGATTAATGGTCTCAGCAATTACCTCCCAGATGCTAACCCCTGCTTTCTGGGAAGGTCACTGAGAAGAAGATGGTAAGCCAACATAACTCCAGCTCCGGAGGCCATTTGCTCTCCTGCAGGTCTTCTTTAATCCCTATCAAAAGACTTTTGATCCGGTGGTGGATACATGAGTAAAAGTCATTATTTTATCATTTTCTCAGGAAAATAGGAAGAGGTCAGTCAGCCATGATGATAATGTTATCTTACAGCTGACTGTGGAAAGTGTGATCGTGAGGTAAAGCTGAACGATCTACAGGACCTGGAAATGTGCATGGAGTGACCTGAGAGTGGCCTCCTCCATTAAACCTGTAATGAACTGAGAGTGTCAGATTGTTTCCACCACTCTTTCTTCTCAAAGGCTGACACTTACAGAGTACCATAATGATCTGGTCTTGCCACTTCTTAGATTAAAAATAGTATGGGAAGACTCATGGAGACATTAAAACCCTTCAGCCTGCAAGGATGTAGAAGTTTCCACTCCTCCAGTGAGACAGCTCATACATCTGTAGACTTTTAACTCTTTTAAGCAGTGACTGAGAGCATGATAGGCAGACTGGTACTAGTACATGTTCTCACCCTAGCATCAACAAAGGAGAAGGCGTGGCTGGTACTCACACCATCCTGAAAAGGATCAGTGAGAGCTGGCTTCACTTCATATCAGACATCGAACACCAGGGCTATGAGGATAACCAGAACTGAGCTTTTAAACTGTGACCTTCACTTCTGATTGTATCACCTGGCACCACACCTTCAGTGACCACACTGTAAGATCCTACCAGTTCTTTACAAATGCTCAGTATAGAGCTGCTTTACTTGGTAAAGACCTCTAAAATCATTGAATCCAGCCCTCAACCTAACACCACCATGGCCCAAAAGTGCCATCCCAAAGTGCCATGCCCACAGGTTTCTTGAACACATCCAGGGATGGTGACTCCACCACTTCCCTGGGCAACCTGTTCCAATGCCTGACCACTCCTACAGCACAGAAACTTCCCTCACACCCCACATAAACATGCCTTTGCACAACTTGAGAGCATTTCCCCTTGTTCTGTCACTTGCTGCTAGGGAGAAGAGACCACTCCCCACCTCACTGCAACCTCCTTTTAAGGAGTTGTAGAGAGTCAGACGGTGTCCCCTCACCCTCCTTTTCTCCACCCGGCACAGCCCTAGGTCCCTCAGAGGCTCCTCCCTAGCCCTGTTCTCCAGACTCTTCATCAGCTTTGTTGCCCTTCTCTGGACCTATTGCAGCCCTTCAATGTCCTTCTTGGAGGGGCCCAAGGTACTCAACATGTGCCCAGTACAGGAGTCCAATCCCTGCCCTGTCCTGCTGCCCACACTATTGCTAGGCCAGGATGCTAGTACCCTTTTTGGCCACCTGGGCACACTGCTGGCTCATCTCCAGCTGCTGTCACTCAGCATCTCCAGGACCTTTTCTTCTGGACAGCTTTCTGGCTTCTCTGCCCCAATGCTGGAGCACTCATGAGGTTGTTGTAATCAAAGCACAGGACTCAGCACTTGGCCTTATTTAACTTCATCCCACTGCTGTCAGTCCATGGATCCAGCCTGCTGAGATCTTTCTGCAGGGTATTCCTACCCTCCAGATCAACACTGCCACATAATCTGGTGTCATCTGCAAGCTGCCTGAGGGCTCAATCCCCTCTCCCACATCACTGATAAAGACATTAAAGAGAACTGGCCTAGCACTGAGCCCTGGGAACACCACTGGTGCCCAGCCGCCACCTGGACCTCACTCCAGTCACCACCACTCTTTGGGCCCAGCCACCAACCAGTGTTTGATCCAGCAGGGTGTCTGCTTGCCCAGGCTTAGGACATCTCCAGGAGGATGCTGTGGGACAGTGTCAAAGGGTTTAATGAAGTCCAGACAAACAACACCCACAGCCTTTCCCACATCCACTATGCAACCACTACGTTACATAAGGAGATCAGGTTGGTTCAGTCCTTCATGATCCCATGCTCGTTGGGCCTGACCATCTGGTTGCCTTGCACAGGCTATGTAAGGTCACTTGAGATGATTTGTTCCATGACCTTCCTTTGCACCAAGGTCAGAGCAGGTCTGTAACTCCTTGGGTCCTCCTTCTGGCCCTTCCTGTCTTGGGCACCATGTTTGTCAATCCCCACCCAGATGGGACCTACCCAGTTAGCCAGGACTGCTAAATGATGGAAAGTGGCTTGGTGAGCACTTTGCCAGCTCCTGCAGTAACCTAGGGTGTAACCCTTCTGGCCCCATAGACTTACAAGTGTCTCAGTGGTGAGGTAGGTCACCAACCATCTCCTCTTGAATTATAGGAGCTTTGTTCTACTCCCCATCTCTATCTTCAAGATTAGGGACTCTGAATCCAGCTAACAACTGGTCTTACCTCTAAAGACTGTGGCAAAGTCTTGAGTACTTCAACCTTCTCCTCACCCCTGACTACTACGTTCCCCTACGCATCCAACAAAAGACAGAGATCCTCATTAGTCCTTCATCTCTGTCTGCCTCCTAACCTGGGTCTTTGTGTGTGCAAGGAGAATAAGTCTGAAAACAATTGCTCATCACAGAATTCCATTGTGGTTGGTGCTGGAAGGGACCTGGGCAGATCATCCAGCCCACCCCCCCCGCTAAAGCAGCAGCACCCACAGCAGCTTGCTCAGGATCACAATCTGCAGGTTGGTTTGCAATTTGCAGAGGAGACTCCACAACCTCTCTGGGCAGCCTGCTCCATCCTTACAGCCAAGAATTTCCCCCTCATCTTCAGATGCAACCTCCTTTTGTTCCAGTTTGTGCTCATTGCCCCTTGTCCTGTCCCTGGGCACCACTGATAAAAGTCTGGGCCTATCCTCTTGCTCACAGGCCCTTTAGCTCTCACTGAGCATTGAAGTGTTCTCTTAGTCTTATCCAAGCTAAACAGCCTCTCTTCATCACAGCGATGACCCAGGCTCTTCACCACTGTGGTAGCATCTGCTGGCGTCTCTCTGATAGTTCCTTGCCTCTTTTGAACTGGGGAGCCTAGAGACAGACTCAGGACTCCAGATGTGGCCTCACATGGGCAAAGGAGAATGGGAGGAGAATTTCCCTTGACCTGTTTGCCACACTCTTTTGAATGCACCCCAGGAGACCATTTGTCTTCATGGCCATGAAGGCACATTGCTGGCTCATGGTCAACTTACTGTTTCCCAGCACTCCTGGATCCTTCTCTGCAAAGCTCTTTCCCAGAAGGTCAACCCCTCACCTGTCCTGCTGCAGGGGGGTTTTCCTTCCTAGCAGCAGGACCCTACCCCTTCCTTCCTTGAGTTTAAACTCATCTCCAAATGGAAATCCAACCAGGGATTTTAACAGGCGGAGAAGAGCACCGTATTTATTAGAAGAGTGTGACTTTATAGAGAGAAATGGTGCTTGTGGTCACCATCATTAAGGAAAGAAGCAACAAAATGTTATTGCCTCGTAAGCTTTCCATATTTAAACCAGGCACAATAGAAACCACACAAACATGGGGCCTGCAAGCGCTGAAGATTCACTGTTTATGAAGACACCATGCCTGTGAGCATGAACATTGCAACAATCTGTTCTTCCTCAAATATACACTGAGAGTTGATAAAAATCATTTTGAACCTTCTGTGACTTTTTGGCACCACCATCTATAGAACAAATTAGGCTTTTTTTTTTTCCCCTCCCCTCCCATGTGTGTGTGTGTGCAATGAACTACTGCACTGCTACAGCATAAATAAAAAATCAGCAAAAAAACCCAAAAACACAATAAAAAAAGAGGCAAGGTTAGAGCTACAGTAGTAATTCCAGGGGGAAGAAAAGTTGATATGGTGAGATTTCTGTAAAGTAGAAAAAATAACTAATGGTAATTTTTAGGCAACTTCTTGCTGAATGCAGGGGGTTTTGACAGTGCTTTTTATTTTCTTTCTCCCTGATACATTCCACAGTGTTGCTCCCTGTTTGATCCTTTCTGATCTGCCCTGCTCTGCACATTTTAAGCCTGTAAATATAACACTCCAGATATCTCAGAGACATGAATGCCATGGAGCTAGTTGATGGAGTGACTTGTGATGCCATAGATTTATTCACAGTCACAGAATGGGTTGGGTTAGAAGGGACCTTAAAGATCATCCAGTTCCCACCCCTTTGCCATGGGAAAGGACACCTCCCACTAGCCCAGGTGGCTCAAGGCCTCATCCAATCTGGCTTTGAATATCTCCAAGGAGGGGGCATCTACAACCTCTCTGGGAAACCTGTGACAGTGTCTCCCCATCCTCACTGCAAAGAATTACTTAGAATTTCTTAGAATGGAGTAGAAATAGAATAGAACAGAATGGAACAGGATAGAACAGAACAGAACAGAACAGAACAGAACAGAATAGAATAGAATAGAATAGAATAGAATAGAATAGAATAGAACAGAACAGAACAGAATAGAATCAACCAGGCAGGAAGAGACCTCCAAGATCATCCAGTCCAACCTATCACCCAGCCCTATCCAATCAACTAGACCTCATCTCCAATCTCAGTCTCCTCTCCCAGCTCAAAGCCATTGTCCCTCATCCTGGCACTACAAACCTTTGCCCAAAGTCCCTCCCCAGCTCCTTTGCAGCTTGGTCAAACATAATGCTGAGCAGAAGACCACAGAAGTGCTTTTACCATTGATATTTGCTGTCCAAACTGGGCTCTTGTGGAACAACCAACTCAAAGTTTTTGGCTGCAATAGACTCCAGTGATTTGACTCAAAGCCAAGTTGCTATGAAAAAATACAAAACATTTTTTTTGGGAGACTTCACCTGTAAAGAGCAACTTTCACAGAGACAGGAAAACAAGAGGGGAGAACTTTATTACATGCATCTTGGTACCATACACTGCAGTCAACAGAGCCCAGGTGGTTTACACCAGTTAAAGAGCAAGCCCTAAAGCCTGAAACTCTTCATGACTGTTGAGTGCTCAGTGATTAGATAAAACTTTCTCTGAAGGAACATGAAAAGAAGAACACCTTCAGCTAAGCCAGCAAGTGCAGGTTATCTGAAACAGCTCATTCCAGACATGAACTTGTGGCAATGAAGTTGAAAATAGTAATATGTGAGATCTCGGTGACACTCTTTGCTTGAGTGGAATGTGTAAATGAATCACAGAATCCCTGAATGGCTCAGGTTGGAAGAGACCTCAGAGTTCATCTACTTCAACTTTCCTGCCAAGCCCATGGACACCTCTCAAGTAGACTCCACTGCTCAAGGCCTCATCCAACCTGGTTTTCAATACTCCCAGGGAGGAGGCATCCACAATCTCTCTGAGCAACCCATTCCAGAGCCTTGCCACCCTTGTACTGAGGACCTTCTTCCTCAGCTACAATCTAACCCTACTCTGCCTCAGCTTCAAACAACTCCCCTTTGTCCTGTCTCTAGAGACCCTCAGGAAAAGTCCCTCTGCAGCCTTTCTGCAGGATGCCTTCAGCTATTGGGAGTCAGCCCTAAAGCCCCCCTGGCATTTTCTCTTCTCTAGGCTGAACGACCTCAGCTCCCTCAGCCTGTCCTCACAGAAGAGGTGTTCCAGCCCCAGATGAAAACATCTTGGAAGCAATTTGAGATTAAATTCCAAACTGGTCAGCAAGATGATGGTCAAAAGAATCACGCATGGTCCAAATTAAAAAATACAATACCATGATCTAGCTGAAGATCTTCTTGCTACTTAGGGAGGAATTGGACTGGGTAATCTTTTAAGGTCTTTTCTATCCCCAAACAACCTATTATTCTATGACCATGTGTGCTAGTTTGAAGCTAGCTAGAATGTTTAGGTGAGAAGAACTAGACTACAGGCTGTGAAAGGGAAACAATGGTGATGTCTACTTCACTCATAGGCTTGCTAAGATGTATAAGAACAAGTGTAAAAACATAGATTCAGCATTCAGGCACTGCCTGGGCTTTGAGCTGCATTTCTCTCTAACCTCACCTTCCGTCTCTCTGATTAATCCACTTGCTTCCTAACCCCCCTGGCTGACCCACCATTCTTCCTTGGGTCACAAGACAATGTCTAGGGTAAGGTAGAGGGGTGGGAGAAGGTGGAAGGGCAGTTGGGAGCCCCTCCTGGGGACTCAGGTTTCTGGGAGGGGAGTTGTGTTTCTGTATTACCTTTTACTTTGTATATCTCTGTCTATAACTGTATACACTGTAAATATCTGCTTGTATATTGTGCTAGCTGCAAAGATAAGCTTCATTCATATTTCCAGAGCTGGCTCAGTCTAGTCTGAGTGATTTCCAAAGTGTGGGGAGGCTGGGAACACCAAAACCACTACACCATTTCACTAAGTCTGCTCCTTCAGCTCAGAAGAAGTCACACTATATCTAGAGCAGGAGAGACTGAGTCACATTCCACAGACAACAAAGATACACAAATACACATTTCAAACAGCAGCTGCAATTATTCAAGGGATCTATCAAACATTAATAAATTGAAAGAAAGAAAGAAAGAAAGAAAGAAAGAAAGAAAGAAAGAAAGAAAGAAAGAAAGAAAGAAAGAAAGAGAAAGAAAGAAAGCAAGCCTGACTTTCAAAAACACTCCTTGTTTTTTGTTTTACATAATTTCCCTGAGTAAATGTTCAAGCTGTGCATTTGGAAAATTACACCGTGTAGGAAAAAACAGTTTGGCTCCTGAGGTAAAACAATGTAAGGCACATCCTGGTCTCCAAGCTGGTGACACAGGGGTTTGATGGGTGCAGCACGAGATGGATAAAGAACTGGCTTGATGGCTGCACCCAAAGAGTGGCTGTCAGTGGGCCCATGTCCAAGTGGAGGCCAATGACAAGCAGAGTCCCTCAGGGGTCAGTCCTGGGACCAGTCTTGTTCAACATCTCTGTCAGTGCCATGGACAGAGGCACTGAGTGCAGCCTCAGCAAGTTTGCTGATGACACCAAGCTGTGTGGAGCAGCAGGCAGGCTGGAGGGCAGGGATGCCATGCAGAGGGACCTGGACAGGCTGGAGAGGTGGGCACAAGCCAACCTTAGGAGGTTCAACAAGACCAAGTGCAAGGTCCTGCATCTGGGCCGAGGCAATGCCAAGCACAAATCCAGGCTGGGCAGTGAGTGGCTGGAGAGCAGCCCCAAGGAGAGTGACTTGGGGGTGCGGGTGGAGGAGAAGCTCAACAGGAGCCAGCAGTGTGCACTTGCAGCCCAGAAAGCCAACCAGATCCTGGGCTGCATCAGGAACAGTGGCCAGCAGGTGGAGGGAGGTGATTCTCATCCTCTTCTCCGTTCTCCTGAGACCCCACCTGCAGTACTGCATCCAGTTCTGGAGCCCCCATGACAAGAGGAATGTGGAGATGCTGGAGCGTGTCCAGAGAAGGGCCACTGGGATGCTCAGAGGGCTGCAGCAGCTCTGCTGTGAGGACAGACTGAAAGAGTTGGGGCTGCTCAGCCTGGAGAAGAGTAGGCTCTGAGGTGACCTTACTGTGGCCTTCCAGTATCTGAAGGGGGCCTATAAAAAAGCTGGGGAGGGACTTTTCAGGATATCAGAGGGTGACAGGACCAGGGGGCATGGAGCAAAGCTGGAGGTGGGGAGATTCAGAGTGGAGGTGAGGAGGAAGTTGTTCAGCAGGGGAATGGTGAGAGCCTGGAATGGGTTGCCCAGGGAGGTGGTTGAAGCCCCATCCCTGGAGGTGTTTAAGGCCAGGCTGGATGAGGCTGTGGCCAGCCTGACCTAGGGTAGGGTGTCCCTGCCTGTGGCAGGGGGCTTGGAACTAGATGATCCTTGTGGTCCCTTCCAACCCTGACTGATTCTGTGATTTTGGTTCTATGAAAAAAAGGGAAGAAAGAGCAGCTCCTAGAAAACAAAGTCAGAAACATTCAGGGGGCACAGCGCAGTGATATGTGAACCAGAACTCATGGCTGGGCGTGGGGCCTGAACCAAGAGTTCCAGGGTCCCTTTGGAGTAACACCAGCAGGAAAACCTTAAAAGAAGGCTCCACTGCTGATTTTCTCTGTGAGCTTATTTTCACTGAAATGGGAGGGGGAAAAAAACCCACACCTTTTCGTTTATCAGGAAGCACTAAGACTTTGCAAAAGACCCAAAGCTGAGTGATCTCATGCAAGATGAGATGGGGCCATGAATATGCAAAACCACAATGATGGGTAATTGGTAATGATGTTATTTTAATGTCTAACCACTACAATAGTCTGCTCTACATTAATTTTAAACACACTTCAGCATGCTCTTCTGTCTCAGAAGGGAGGAAAAAAAAGGAAACCTACATATTTATGCTGGACCATGGTAAATGGCAAGTAAAAACTTTGCCAGAGGTTATCACTCTCTGCAATCTATAATACCAGAAATAAAAAGGTTAGCTCAAAGGCAAGTATTTACAGAAATACCTGTCTTTTTACCCCCAAACCTAAATACTTTTGGCTGAATCTTTGCTATGCCTAGAATCATAGAATCATAGAATCAACCAGGTTGGAAGAGATCTCTGACATCATCCAGTCCAACCTAGCACCCAGCCCTGTCCAATCAACTAGACCATGGCACTAAGTGCCTCAACCAGGCTTTTCTTCAACACCTCCAGGGAGGAATGGTTTGAAGCTGAGGGAGAGCAGGTTCATTCTAGATCTGAGGAAGAAGTTCCTCAGTCTAAGGGTGGAAACTCCAGAATAGGCTACTCAGGGAGGCTGTGGCTGCCTCCATCCTGGGGGTGCTGAAAGCCAGGCTGGATGAGGCCTTGAGCAGCTAAATCTAGATAAATCATAGAATCACCCAGGTTGGAAGAGACCTCCAAGATCATCCAGTCCAACCTAGCACCCAGCCCTATCCAGTCAACCAGACCATGGCGCTAAGTGCCTCATCCAGGCTTTTCTTGAACACCTCCAGGGATGGTGACTCCATCACCTCCCTGGGCAGCCCATTCCAATGCCAGTCACTCTCTCTGCTGACAACTTCCTCCTAACATCCAGCCTAGACCTCCCCTGGCACAGCTTGAGACTGTGTCCCCTTGTTCTGTTGCTGGTTGCCTGGCAGAAGAGACCAACCCCCACCTGGCTACAACCTCCTTTCAGGTAGTTGTAGACAGTAATGAGGTCCCCTCTGAGCCTTCTCTTCTCCAGGCTAAACACCCCCAGCTCCCTCAGCCTCTCCTCACAGGGCTGTGCTCCAGGCCCCTCACCAGCTTCATTGCCCTTCTCAGGGCACATTCCAGCACCTCAACATCTCACTTGAACTACAAAGGTGTTGAGAGGTGTTCCTGCCCATGGCAGGGAGGTTGGAGTGGACAACCTCTAATGACCCTTCCAACTGGAGCCATTCTGTGATTCTATCATTCTAAGACCTCAGGTAGCTCTGTTTTTGAGAAAGGAGTAACACACCTGACGGAGCCGATAACGAGCGCAGGTGTTTCAGACGGAAAACTGAAAGTAAAGTGTTGCTAAAATTAAACACAAGGTCCAGGTGGTCACCCTAAATGTTGGAATGGTAGCTGAAAAAGTAGATGGCAGAAAAGACGAAAGTTTGTCTTTCTTCAGGGAATATTAACCTGACCACTGAAGTCTCCTGAGATAGGAACTATACTGAGCCACAGGTGAAGCTATTAATAGTATATCCTACAAGCAAAGGGAAAAATGATCATATATCTAATTTAGAGAAGGTGTTGATCAGCATTGATCAGATCTCCTCTCAGGCTGCTCTTCTCCAGGCTCAACAGCCCCAGGGCTCTCATCCTTTTCTCCTCATAGGGATGCTCCAGGCCCCTCAGCAGCTTTGTAACCTCCTCTAGATTCTCTCCATTAATTTCCCTGTCTCTGTTGAACTGAGGAGCCCAGAACTGGACCCAGTACTCCAAGTGTGGCCTCACCAGGGCAGAGTACAAGGTGGAGGAGAACCTCCCTCAACCTCCTGCTCACACTTTTCTCCCTGCACTCCAGGGTACCATTTGCCTTCTTGGCCATGAGGGCACTCTGCTGTCTCCCAGCACTCCTAGGTCCTTCTGTGCAGAGCTGGTTGCCAGCAGGTGGCCCCTCACTTGTAGTGGTGCAGGAGATTGTTCCTCCCCAGATGCTTGCCTTCCATCAACATTGTAAGGTTCCTCTCCACACACCTCTTCAATCTGTTCTGGTCTTGGTGAATGGCAGCACAGCAGGAAACTGCAAGAAGAACTGGAGGACATCTCTCCCTTCCTAAACCCCTGATCCTTATCCAGGTAATTTTCACATGTTCCAGCAATACGCACAGGGTGACACCAGCTTCAATGGTCTGCTGGAACCAGCAGTCATAGAATCACAGAATGGTTTAGTTTGGAAGGGACCTCAAGGATCATCCAGCTCCAAGCCCCTGCCGTAGGCAGGGACACCTCCCACTAGAACAGGTCGCTCAAGGCCTCATCCAGCCTGGCCTTGAACACCTCCAGGGAGGCAGCAGCCACAACCTCCCTGGGCAACCTGTGCCAGTGTCTCACCACCCTCACTGTAAAGAACTTCCTCCTAACATCTAGTCTAAATCTCCCCTCTGCCAGCTAAAACCCCTCTGCCTGTCATTACAAGACCTTGTCAATAGTCCCTCCCCAGCCTTCCTGTAGGCCCCCTTCAGACACTGGAAGGCCACTATATGGTCTCCTTGAAGCCTTCTCTTCTCCAGGCTGAAGAGCCCCAACTCTTGTAGCCTGTCCTCACAGCAGAGCTGCTGCAGCCCTCTGAGCATCTTCGTGGCCCTCCTCTGGACTCACTCTAACAGTTCCATGTCCTTCCTGTGCTGGGGGCTCCAGAACTGCACACAGTACTCCAGGTGGGGTCTGATGAGATCAGAGTAAATGGGGAGAAATCCCCTCCCTTGCCTGCTGGCCACACTTCTCTTGATGCAGCCCAGGACACAGTTGCTGTCTGGGCTGCAAGTGCACACTGCTGGCTCCTGTTGAGCTTTTCATCAACCCAGACCCCCAGGTCCTTTTCCTCAGGGCTGCTCTCCAGCCACTCACCATCCAGCCTGTATCTGTGCTTGGGATTGCACCAACCCCGGTGCAGGACCTTACACTTGGCCATGTTGATAGATGCAGGGGAGCTGTGCCACCTCCTGCCTCTCCAATTTCACCACTGCTGTCTAATCCAAGGTGTTGTGCAGTGCATGGTCTCTAACACTGCACTGCCTGTTCAGAATAACCTGGTGTTGTTCCTGCAGGACTTTTCAGCAGAGAAGACAAATTAAGCTCCCACAGTAAAAAACAAACAAACAAAAAAAAAAACAACAAAAAAAGAGAGAATTCACATCCTTGTTTCTTCCAAAACTTTGAACTCATTGCTTATTTGGCACTCAGAAAAGTTACAGCCACCAGCCATAGCACAGAAATCAATGACACCTCTCCAGCTTTCAGCAAACAGTCCTTGTATTATTTATTGCCTAGTAAATAAAGTTTAAATGCTTTTCAGACTTGGTTGCAAGCTCAGTACCCATATGCAGTCCAACAACAGCAGGGAATAAAGCTGCCATACTCAAATGTCTTTTTTCCTCCTGTGTGCCTGCTTTCCATAGATTTCATTATTCCTCCTGGATCTGCACAGGTTGTCACATCTAGGGCACAGAGATGCTAAGTAAACAGGCAGAAAGGCTGTGAAAGTTTTCATCATCACTGAAACAGCTGGCTGGGAGGTTATAACATATTCAACCTTCTTGTAGAGAAAACGGAGAGGAGAGCAGGAGCCATTCCTCTAGCAGAAGAACTGTGATGTTCCAGCCTGACAGACTGAGAAGTGGACACTTGAAGTCTTTAAACTTTGTGATGTGAGGGTTAGAGATTGCAGTAAACAATCTGGATTAAAGAAGCTTTCTGTAAAGAGCCGTATCGGATGCTTAGATAAACCCAGATTGCAGCACAGTCCTTTGCTTCTAAATGCATGGAAGAACCTTAAGGGATCCTGCAGGAAGGCTGCAGAGGGATTTTTTTCCCGAGAGTGTCTAGAGACAGGACTTGGGAGCCCAAACCTGGACACAGTATTCCACGTGTGGTCTCACCAGGGCAGAGTGAAGGGGGAGAAGGAATTTACCTAGCCCTGCTGGCCACACTTTTTCTGATGCACCCCAGAGTGCCATTGGCTCTCTTGGCCACAAGAGCACATTGCTGGCTCATGTAGAGTTTGCTGTTTACCAGCACTCCAAGGTCTTTCTCCACAGAAATGCTTCCAAGCAGGGCAGCCCCAACCTGTACTGATGCCTGTAGTCAGAACCTCCAAGCTCTTCTGCATTGAACACACACATGCAAGAAATTAGGAGAGCTTAAATCCAAGAGCCTCAGGTAGCTTGTTTTTAGAGTTCCTAGTACTGCACACAGAACTTCTAAAATTATTTACAACAAATCAAACTTTATAGAATGTAACACCACTTGAATCAACACTGGGAAAGCAAATGATCATTTGCATCGTGCTTAAAATAAATCTTTCAGCCTCTTCCTAAAAGGAAAAGGGCATCAAAATTAAGTGAGTAAGGGAAAAGAGGTGAAGAAACCGATATATTTTTTAAAAAATAGTAAAATATCACAAGATTTGACACTGGAGCTGATGCTTAACATACTTATTAATCTGGATCAAAAAGAGATGCCAAGTTTAGAGGTAAAGGAATTGCTTATGGAGGTGATATCAAATTACTAAGGAATATAGTTAGATGAATTACAAACACTACTGGTTTGACTTTACCTACCTCTCTAGCATGACCTGAAGAGATTAATTTCAGCTGAAATACTGGATTAATGTTAAAAAAAATAGAATTGACAAATCAGGTCCAGAAAACATGCAGACACAAAAAGTGAATGGAAAACCAAGACAACGAGCAACAGAAACTACCAGGAGAGTTTAATTTACACAGGAGACAAATGAACATAATCAAGATATTAAAAATAATGAATGTTTTGGAAAGAGTAAATTTAGACCCTTAACTACTCTCATAAGGAGGTGGAGAGAAGTGTTTTGTGCACTTGAAAGATAGCAGAGGTAAAGCTGATAAAAGAAAATTCAATCTTGTTCAGCTTCTTCATCAGTGACCTAGACAAAGGAACAGAGTGCACCACCAACAAGCT
Source organism: Pogoniulus pusillus (assembly GCF_015220805.1). NCBI lineage: Eukaryota > Metazoa > Chordata > Aves > Piciformes > Lybiidae > Pogoniulus > Pogoniulus pusillus. The sequence continues at coordinate 40,104,040 of NC_087309.1, forward strand.
CACTGAGAACAGACAAATAGGAGGGCTGGCTGAAGCCTGCTCAGGCTGTGCTGCCATTCAGTGAGATCTGGCCATGATGGAGAGTTGGGCTGACAGCAACTTCATGAAGTTCAACAAGGGCAAGTGTAGGGTCCTGCACCTGGGGAGAAACCCCCTGCACCAGCAGAGGTGAAGGGGGACCTGCAGAGAGGGATCTGGGAGTACTGTTGAAGTTTATAATGTACCTTCATGGCCAAGGGGGTTTCCTGGGGTGCATGAAGAAGAGTGTGTCCAGCAGGCCAAAGGAGGTTTTCCTGCTCTAGTCAGGCTCTCCAGTTCAAGAGAGACAGAGAACTACTGGAGAGAGTCCAGTGGAAGCTACACAGCTCTTTGAGGGTCCTGAAGCGTGTCTGTGAGAAGCAAAGGCTGAGCTGAGTCTGGAGAGGAGCAGCCCCAGAGGGGATGGGGCTAGACTCTGCTCAATGGTGCCCGGGCACAAGACAAGGGGCAAGGGGCACAAACTGGAACCGAGAATGTTCTACTGGAACAAGAGGAGAAACTTGATTAGTGTGAAGGTGCTGGAGGGCTGGAGCAGGCTGCCCAGAGAGGTTGTGGAGTTTCCTCCTTTGCAGACATTCGAACCACCCCATAACATTGTGATCTTGGTCAAGGTGCCATGTGTCCCCCTGCTGTAGCAGAGCAGGGCTCAGACTGGATGATCTCCAGAGGTCCCTTCCAGTCCCTACCATGTTTGAATTCTGTGAAATTCTTTTTTCCATAAAACGCAAGGCTCACTTCTGGGACTTGCTGCCAAAACAGCATTAATACAAAGAGCTTAATGAAGCAGAATGAAGCTCAGATACTACCACCATTTTCTTGTGAAATTATGCAAGCAGTGGGCAGAAAAAGTGCCCTTCATTTCCAACAAATTAACACAGAGATAAAAATCTTCTGTGGAACTCAAAGAAGAGTTTGGGTCAGAGTAGAGAACAGGAGTTTAAGATAACTGAGGATATACTATACAGAGACAAACTGAAACCTCTCCTGGTTATTATTTGAGATGCATCTTTGTTAAAATGAGTTGGGGCAGCAGAAGGAGAAGAAGAAATCAACAGAGAGAATCATGGGGAGTGCTGATGTTGTGCTCCAAGAAACAGCAGTGAGAAGTACAGTCTACTACTTGCTAAAAGGGCTGCATGGATAGCCGCCAACAAAAGTTTGCTATTTTATCACCTCAGCCATGTAGGGAAAATCAACATCTAATAAGGGTTCTCAACAAACAAGGTTACACAACTTCTTTCACAATGGATAAAACTCTCAAGGTCTGCTTTTGGCTCTATTCCCATCCAGATGATGAATAAACGCCTAATTTTACTGTGTTGTGTGTTGGGTTTTGTTTTCTGGTTATGGAGGTTGGGGTTAAGGGGATGGATGTCATGCCCCTGCTTGTAACATTAGTTACAGCTCATGTCCTAGCAGCTCTTTTATGCCTCCATCTGCTGAGCTCTGCCAATCCACGCTTTGAAACAGATTAATTTTTATTACATGGTTGTACAGCAGCATGTATGAAAACAAGCGTGTAAGAAGATTTCCAGTGTTCTTGGGGAAGAGGGAGAAGCTGAATACCTCCAACCCAACCTCCAGCAAACCACTCGAGAACCTCTGCTATGCATATTTAAACCAGTGTTCTTCTTTGAGTTTTGTTTCTTTTTCTTTATATGACAGAAGAACTTGGAAAGCAGCTGCTAACAGTCAGTGCCTCAAAACTCTGAAGGGGTTTCTTCCTCCTCCTGAGGTGTGGAGTTCCATGGAACGAACTAAGAGGGCTTCCTCAAAACCAGAGAAGTGAAGAAGCGTACAGTGTGTGAGGCATCTCCCTCCAGTACCTGGAAGCACCTGAGAGACACCTCTGTGGTGGTTTGATAGCGCAAAGTTGATGTACTGTGGCAGCTGGAAATGGCATAGCTTGCCTGGCACCTTCCAGAGTGATGTTTGAGATGGCACCCATTGCAGGGAGATGACTCAAGCTCTTTATTAGCAGAATTATTATCATTCATAAGTGATAACATTATTAATATAATAATTATCAGTGTCATTATGAAGATTTTTCTATTATTTGCCCCATGAAGTGGTGGGGGAACCTGTCAGAGCAGAGCCTGGTGGAACCCAGCACTCGCTGTCCACACGCTTACCTTAAAGAAGAGGGCAGAAAAACAATTAGCTGCACCACAGAAGTTGGGTGAATAAAGTTGTCCTGGTTTGAGCTAGACCGAAGTGATTTTGGTCAGTGCTGTGTGTTCACAGTTCAGGCTCTGCTCCCTGAGGCACTTTCTGCAGTTCAAGGCAGCCTTGCACAGCCAAGGGCTGCTTCTAGCTGATGGGTAGAGTTCCTGTCAAGGCCTGGGTACAGAAAGGCTCTGGCTTGGACTTGGTCCTGGGCACACCAAGGGCACTGCCACCCTGGGAGGCAGGAAGGCAGAGGTGGCACCTGTGGGGAGAGGCAGTCAGGACAGGTGACCCTCAACTGCCCCACAAGGGATGCAGCCTGCGGATGGCACCTGCAGAAGAAAGCTGAGGGACCGCCAAGGTCAGACCTCTTCTTCCCTGGCTGGTGTCCCAGGAGGGCTCTGTTCCTTCTGCCTTCCATCTTGACTCCTGTGTTCCCGACTCCAGTTCCTGACTCCAACTCCTGAATCCAGTTCCCATCTGCTGCTGAGTCCGGGCTGGGACTTGACCAGTCCCTGCCCCCAGCACCAGTGGTGCCATCAGGGGTTGGGCTCCATGTTGTTTTGTGTCTCTGTGTCTCTATCCCGTGGCATTGTTCTTCTCCCCATCCCAGCTGGTCTGATTTTCCCAACTCATCAGAATATCTCTCTCTTCTTCCCTTTTTCTTCTCTTTGGGAAGCAGAGGGGCTCACAGAGTCTGTCACTCATCTGGTGGCCAGCCCAGCCCTAACTCTTGACCTTCCACTTTTTTTATATTCCACTGATGTGGCATAATTCCTCCTGACTCACTCCAGACACCCTTGCACTGAGCTCTCTGCACTCTACTTTGTCTATCACCATGGTGCAAAGCAGAAGTATTTCAACTGGAGAGGATGCATATTACTAAAAGAAAGATCCAAATGAATCACCTGAGATATCATTAAGAAGCAGCATGTTTTAATCTCATCCACACCACATCCAACTCTCCTTGCTGTGACTACAAACATTACTTTTAGTAAGCATCTTTTAAAAACCCCTTTAAATAAAGTATTTTAACCTTAGAGCATTGAAGTGGTTGCAACAGACATTTAAACCTGTAAAACAACTGCAGCAACTAAAACACTGTGAATTTTGGGTAGTTCATGACTGAGTTAGCTTAGCATAACTAATCACAGCTCCAATTTTCTAGTGGTGGGAAGAATTATACATGGGAAAGAGGAGGGAAAATCAGAAAATAAAGATCTCCTTGTCACAAAATCTCTTCCAGCAGGTAACCTGTCTAGTAGATCATCATTTACAAACTGGCTATGCTTCTGCCTTCTGTCCTTGCATGGTCTGTTAGGATACAACTCCAAATAAAGATATTGATAGTGCCCAGAGGAAATGTACAGTGTATGGATGGTATGGACACCTCCAAAGGGAAAGAACAGCATGCGGAGGTAGTGGAGCAGTGCCGGAGTGCTCCGCACCCTTCACTAATCCTCCCTTTCTAGATAAATGATGGATAAAGCAAATCTAACTGTAACAGTATTTCTGCAGTTGAGTCCTTGTGGAAATACATCCTTCAGGACTCCCTTGAAGCCATTATAGACCTCATCCTTGTCAATGACCTTACTAAAAGTAAGTGGTGGTGGGGAGGAAGGAATATTGATATTAAGAACATGTGGATTAGAATCACAGCATCATTAAGACTGGAAAAGACCTCCAAGATCAAGTCCAAACTTACAAGTGGGGCAGGAGCCTGCTAACTGCAGACTCTCTTATGTTTTAGTGCCTTTTTGAAATGTGTTATTAAATCTTCTGAAGGTTTGTCATGTTCAAATTATGAAAATTAATACCTCCAGCCCCTCTTCACCTTCTTGGCAAGGTGACATGAGGTCCAGAAACTATCTTTGGTTTCTCATACAATCAACCAGGTTGGAAGAGACCTCCAAGATCATCCAGTCCAACCTAGCACCCAGCCCTAGCCACTCAACTAGACCATGGCACTGAGTGCCTCATCCAGGCCTTTCTTCAACACCTCCAGGGACAGTGCCTCCACCACCTCCCTGGGCAGCCCATTCCAATGCTAATCACTCTCTCTGGCAACAACTTCCTCCTAACATCAGGACTAGACCTCCTCTAGCACAACTTGAGACTGTGTCCCCTTGTTCTGTTGCTGGTTGCCTGGCAGAAGAGACCAACCCCCAGCTGGCTACAGCCTCCTTTCAGGTAGTTGTGGACAGCAATGAGGTCCCCCCTGATCCTCCTCTTCTCCAGGCTGCACACCCCCAGCTCCCTCAGCCTCTCCTCACAGGGCTGTGCTCCAGGCCCCTCAGCAGCTTCGTTGCCCTTCTCTGGACATGCTCCGGTATCTCAACATCTCTCCTGAATTGAGGGGCCCAGAACTGGACACAGCACTCAAGGTGTGGCCTGACCAGTGCTGAGTACAGGGGCAGAATAATCTCCCTTGTCCTACTGGCCACACTGTTCCTGATGCAGGCTAGGATGCCACTGGCTCTCTTGGCTACCTGGGCACACATTCCATGATTCTCTGATACATACACATTGGAAATACTCTAATCTCCTTCTGAATGCTTCATCTACTGCCTCCACCTATCCCCATGAAATACAGCCATTTTCTTTCACTTCCCCTCTCTGCCTTCCAGGTACCTTTTCCCCTGGCTCACTCTCCCTGTACTTGCTCAAATAGTTGCTGCACTGTGCTGCTCCTTATCAAACACTAATTTCCTACATCTATTAATACTTGTGACAAACGACACTATTCACAGACTCACTCCCCCTGGGCTTTGGCACTGCAGAGGAAACAGAAGGAATGTTTAAAGGAAGGAGAAAAGATGCTTCTTTCTCCACTCTGCTTTAGGATGCACAGATAGGCTGCTGAATCTTAACCATCTGAAATCACACACTTAAATGTCTCAGTGGTATGAGAAGAGAGAAGAAAAAAACATTCCTGTCTGCTTGAGATATTTCCACTAATATTTGTGTATGACCTGGAAATACAATAAAACTGTTTCTTATCCCCAAAAAAAAACTCAAAGGAGACATATATTCCGGTGTCCTAGCTAAGGATCTCAGCAGCTGGCATCAATGAACTGCAGAGCAAAAAAAATCTAAGGATTTGGGGATTGCTGAGAAATCAAGGATTTGATTCCCAAATCACAGAAAATAATAACAACTAAAAAAAAACCCACCCCAAAACAAACAAACAAAAAACCCCAACAAACCAAAACAAACATCAGCTAAGGAAATTTCCTCCACTTTTCTGAGAACAAAGGAAAAAAATAGTGTGTTGGCAAGAAAAATGGCTCAAAAGAAAAATAACTCAGAAGTATTTGGTACAAAAAACTCTTTAGGGCTGAACAATTATTTTCTACCTTTTATAACTACCCTGATGTGGTCATCTGGAAAAAAAAAACCTGTTTCTGCTCACTGCACTTTATCACATCTACATACTTCATCAAAGCAAAGTGGTGGAGTTCTACTACTGGATACCAACAAGATTCATCTGTGCAGGGTGCTGAATCTTGTCTAGGTTGAGCTTGGGCCAGGAAAGGTTGGGCCAGATGATCTTGGTATCCCTTCCAACCTGGAATTGTAGGATTCTAGGACATCTTGTGTAATATTCTACTTCTCCTTGCCTCTTACTGCTGACCTGCTACTAGGCTTGGACTTCATGATCTGCAGAAGTCTCTTCAACCCCTAACATCCTGTGGTCCTGTGACTTTTTGGGATGGCTTTTTGGAGCTATGGCCCACAGTTAAGCAGCCCCTTGAAGTCTGATTGGCATCAGAGGAAAACACAGTCCTGGCCCAAACCACTGTGTTTTCCTTTCAAAGGCAGCCAGTCTGAAGAACAAGCAGTCTCCAGTGGTCTCTGTGCACAGGGCCAGTTGCAGCCTCCTGAAATTGTGTGCCTCCAAAGGACCAGCTTTTCACGCCTTAGGGTGACCTTTGTTTGCTTGGTGGGTTGTGCTGGAGAACAATGTTAATTCCATTCCTGATCAGATTGTTTTGTTAAGCACCTCTAGTCTTGTTTGAAAACAATTTTCAGTCAGCCACTGCAGATCCTCTCCTTAGCTTGTCTGAGCAAACCAGCAGAAGGACACTGTGCAGCTGTCATCTGACCAATTTTAGTCCATTATCAATACAATATTTCACTGTGGGAAAAAACATCTTCAGGAGTTTTCAGGAGAAGGGGCAATGGACATAAACTAGAACAGAGAAGGAAGAAGAAAGCTGTAAGAGGGAACATTTAGACTGGAGCTGAGGAAGAAATTCTTGACAGCGAGGATGGGCAACACTGGCACAGATTGCCCAGGGAGGCTGTGGATGTCCCATCCCTCTAAGTGTTCAAGGCCAGGTTGCAAGAGGTCTTGAGCAACCTAGGCTGGTGGAGGCAGGAGGGTTGGAATTCAATGAGCACCGAGGTCCTCTCCAACCCAAACCATTCTATGATTCTAGGTTCCATGTAGACATAAAGAAAAATGTGTTTATTTAGAGGGTGGCAGATCCCTGGAGCAGGCTCTTCAGGGAGGCTGCAGACTCTCCATCTCTGGAGAGATTCCAAAGCCACCTGGACACTTTGATTCTGGGTGATTCACTCTAGGTGACTCTGCTTTAGCAGGGTTGTTGGACCGGACGATCTCCAAATGTTCCTTCCAACCCCCACCATGCTGGAATTCCATGATTCTGGAAATTACATTGTGTATTTATGCATTAAGACTTAAAAATCCAACATGAAGGTTTGGGTCTTTTCGATTTTGCTGTTTTAACAGTATTGCATTTTCTCCTGGATCAATATATCCTAAGCAAGATGGGTCAAAAGCAGTGCACAGCGCAGAGAACTGCTTGAAAAAAATATTTAGCAGCAAACTGGCTCTTGGCCTTACAGACTATGTACTGTAATTTCTGATAACACAGCTTTGAGTGTTCTCTGAACAGACTATAAAACCTTAATTTTTAATAGAATCATAGAATCAACCAGGTTGGAAGAGACCTCCAAGGTCATCCACTCCAACCTAGCACCCAGCCCTATCCAGTCAACTAGACCATGGCACTGTTTCATCCAGTCTTCTCTTAAACACCCCCAGGGATAGTGACTCCACCACCTCTCTGGGAGGGGAGATAGACTGTCCAGAAACCACAACTATGCAACCCCCTTCTATACCAAAACGAAGGGGTATGTATTATCCCTCAGGAAAAAAAACAACAGCTGAGTAAATGGCTTCTCAATCTCTGCTCTATACTTCCATTCATATAAAACGCCCAGGCAGCATGTATTCTTTGAGAGCAGGGTGGAAAGCATTCTAGGAGTTCACAGAATAGACAAGAAAATGCTTTGGTGCACACAAATGTATTTCACATTCCACCTCAAATTGAAAAAAAAAAAAAAAAAAAAGGAAAAAGGGAAAGAAATAAGGAAAAGAAACAGAAAAAGAAGAGAGAAGAAAAAGGAGAAAAGAAAAAAAAAGGAAAAGGAAAAGGAAAACGAAAAGGAAAAGGAAAAAAGATAAGAGGAAAACCAAATAACTAATCTACAAATTAGTGTCATGCTATGGAGAAGAGGAGAAGGGTTGGGGCTGTGCACCCTGAAGAAGAGAAGCCTCCAGGGAGACATTAGAGCAGCTTTCCAGTATCTGAAGGGGCTCCTGGAGATTTGGGGAAGGACTTTGAATAAGGGCTGTGTGTGCCAAGATGAGAGACAATGGCTTTGAGTTGAGAGAGGGGAAACTTAGTCTGGAGAGGAGGAAGAAATTATTGGCAGTGAGGGTGCGGAGATACTGGAATGGGTTGCTCAGGGAGGCTGTGAATGTCCCCTCCCTGGAGGTGTTTAAGGCCAGGATGGATGAGGCTTTGAACAACCTGGGCTGGTGGGAGGTGTCCCTGCCCATGGCAAGGTGTTGGAACTGGATGATCTTTGAGGCCACTTCCAACCCAAACCATTCTGTGAATCTATGAATTCGATGAACTCTTTTGGTGTTTAAAGTAGCAGTTAAAGGTTCAGAGTGCTTCCACACTTCTAAATTCAGTGATAATACCATATGCCACAGAACAGAGGGGTAACAATGCGCTGCTGGAGGGAGGAATTGCCCCCTTCTTTTGCATAAAGCACTAAAAACCCCACATCTGCTGATCTTGAATTACTACTTCTGATTGTAGGAAAGCTTGGGGTTAGCAATGGTGCTGTGATTTTTCCACACCGTGAACAAAACCCCAGCCAGCAACATTGATGATGGAAGGCTCAGTGTTGCCTCCATGCCTTGAGAGGTCTGTAGCATTCCATAAGTGAGTGGTGTCCATTTTGGTTTGCTAGGCTCTTTAGCCTGCAGCATGTGCACAGTTTGATGACATGAAACCTGTTTTCTCCATCCTGGGCTTTGTTACTGTAGCACTTGTGCAGGGCAAAGAGAAGATAAAAAGGGAAAGGAAACAGGAGAAAGAATAAAGAAACAATACTTAAAACAGTTGTTAGCCATTTCCTCCTCTTTTTTTTTTTTTGTCTAATCCATATCCATTCCTCAGCTCAATTACTTACAAATAACTTATCAGCAGAATCAAGTAAATGTGTCTGCTGTGCAAGTTTATTTTTCCATGTGCTATCTCGAGATAAGCAGGTCTGTAATATTAGATTTCCACTGACATAATTGTGCATGAATTCTGATCTGATTTAGTATTACATGGTGCAAAAGGTGACACATTTCCTTTAATACAGCCCATTAGAAAAGGAAAGGAATTGCCAGTGTATGAAATCTGAGGAGTTTGATTGAAAGACACTGGGACTCTGGGGTCAACTCAGTGGAGAAGTAACTTGCTCAACTACCCCAGACACTAAGAGCTGTGACAAGCAAACCTAATACCTGGTGTAGTTACTCAGTTAGGCAATCAATAAAAACACTGCATTATCAGGCTGCTACAGCTGTATGTTAACCTATCCTATTACCTCCTCTGCTCCCAAACCAGCCAAACATGCATTTGCTGATCTTGCAGATAACACGGATACCACCCTAGTCCTTAAGTCACATTTAATGCTAAGCCAGAGCACTAAAACAACCATTTATTGCTTTTCCATATGCCATAAATTCTCATTTTCAAGTCTATCTAAACTGCACACTGAAGACTATGTTCAGAGATGGCAAAGACAACTGCTCCAAAATGAATGTGTGAGATTTAAGGCAAGGTCTGCACATTTGTACAGGGATGCTCAGTCCACAGCTGGCTCCCAGTACACCTCCACTTGGGGTTCACAGCCTCCCCCTACCTCTTGCCTTCTCCTGCTGTAAATCATGGAACCTATATAGAATCACAGAATGATCTAGGTTCAAATTATTCTTTCAAGGTCATCTATTCCAACTCAAGGTCATCCAGTCCAAGGACATCTTCAACTAGAGCAGGTTACTCAGGGTCCTATCTGACGTGACCTGGAATGGTTCCAGAGATGAGGCATTTAACACTTCTGTGGACAACCTGGGTCAGTGTCTCACCTTCAAATCTCAGCATCCTTCCCCACATCCCTGCTTGTCCATCACCTGGCCACCCATGCTCCCAGAGCTCATAGGATCATAGAATCACGAAATTGTTTCAGTTGGAAAAGCCTCCTAAGATAATGGAGCTCAACCATCAGTGCAACACTACCAGGGCCACTAAAACATATTCCAAAGTGCCATGCAGCACAGAAATTGTTCCTGATCTCCAACCTAAAAGTCCCTGTCTCTATGCTGGTTTTGTCTGCATCTATTTCTCTCTGTCCAGCTCTTCCTCCTGCAGGCTCCTTGACTCAGGGCTGCTTCTATAAGGCTCATGGGTGGCACCTGTGCCCTTGGCATGCAAGTCAACAGAAAAGTCAGTAAATCCACATTAAAAAGCCTTTGTTCTTCCTCAGCACTTGGTTCCAGTCCTCAATGTTCTATACAGGAGTCCACAGCAGGCAGGACATGTGTGGCGTGTGTTTCACCCACTGGGTACCCTGGAGGGATGTTCTGCAAGGGTACAAGTGGGAATTCACAAATCACATACTTGGCTTCATCAGATTTCTACGTGCAGGAAAATTTCAAAGCCAGTCCAGCAGGAAAGGCTTTAGGTCATTTCCCTCAATACTCATAATTTGTCTCCCCTGAGCCATGGAGAAGACCACGCAGCTGTTTCCACTACACCATGTTTTATAAAGTTCTCCTTGAGGAGCAAGGTGAAAACAAACCTTTGCTTGGTCTCAAAGAATTTCAATGTGCCTAAGTTAAATTAAGAACCAATATTAGGTGTAGAGGAAAAACGTAGGGCAAAATTATGTCACATTCTGGAACAGCTAACATAATTAAGACATATTCTTTATTTGATTTAATAATTCATTGAATTATACTTGGATTACTTAATAAATGAGGAACATTACCCACACTATATTAGTCACAGGTGAGAAAACCCACGTACATGGATGAGTGTAATTCATTCAACAGTTGACAGACCCACGGTTCCCCAGGGACCACACACACACACCTCCTCCAGTGCTAAACTTGAGATATACATCTCAGATTCTGATCTCACCAATATTCATTTTAATCAACTAATTTTGATAGTGTTTCAGGACTGCACTGAGATGAGAAACCCTGATCTTGCTCAAAATAAACCTTTCATGAAGCTCTCCACATTACCTGGTTTCAAAGCTGCACTCTTTGACCGTGAAGCTCATCTGATGTCTCAGTATAGGGCAGGATGAAAACTGCTCCTTATAGAAGCTCCAAGGTACATGCAGGCAAGAGGATGCTGAGGGTACTGGAGCATGTCTGTGAGAAGCAAAGCCTGAGAGCCCTGGGGCTGTTTAGCCTGGAGAAGTGCAGCCCCAGAGGGCTTAGCAAGACCTAAAAGGGTTGTGGCAGGCAAGACAATGAGGCCAGGCTCTGCTCAGTGGTGCACAGGGACAGGACAAGGGCCAAGGGGCAAGGAGCACAAACTGGGACCCAGGAGGTTGCAGCTGAGCAAGAGGAGAAACTTGTTTGGTGTGAAGGTGCTGGAGGCCTGAAGCAGAGGTTGTGGAGTTTCCTTCTCTGCAGAGATTCCAGACTCCCCATGACACTGTGATCCTGGTCAAGCTGTAGTGGATGCCCCTGCTTTAGCCTGACTGTTGGACTGGATGATCTACAGAGGTCCCTTCCAATGCCACCATGCCAGGATTCTGAGTAAAATAACTCTCTAGTTGTGATTTTGGGGTGATCCAATGATCAGAAACAGCATCAGCTGTTCAACCCAATGCATGGGTTGGAGTCTGCACCACAGCCCTTCCTGTTATGTACCATTCTGGTAACAAACACATGCTTCTTATCAGCAGTTCTAAAGGAATAACTGGCCTGAGCTGGAAACACACTGACTTCTGCAGCTATGTATTCCAGGATGCCCTCTGGTAAGCTTGATTGACACTTAGAGCTAAATTTTCAGGGGACAGCAGCTTCATATGAAATTATAATTTCCACTGGAAGCTGTGGTTAGCGCTTTTGTTTACAGTCAGTATTTAGGTGCTATGTTCATGTAGAATTTAATGATGGAATCAGGCTGTAAGTGAACCTATGAACCTATTAGTCCTGGAATTCTCTCTTCACTCCCCTCACTAACTATTTGTTTATTGTTTATCCATTATTTATTTGATAGGAAATAACTGCCACTGCAATAAGTTGCAATCTTATCTTTTATAGAATATACAAATATAGGCTGTATCAGAGTTATGAGCAAGTCTGCTGATGATATGAAGCTGGAGGTTGGGGTGGCTGACACCCCTCAGGCTGTGCTGCCATCCAACGAGATCTGGACAGGCTGAGAGCTGGGTGAAGACAAACCACATGAAGTTCAATAAGCATAAGTGCAGGGTCCTCCATCTGGGGAGGAATAACAACAGGCACCAGTACAGGCTTGGGCTGCTCTGCTGGAAAGCAGCTCTGTGGAGAAAGACCTTGGAGTGCTGGTGGGCAGCAAGTTCTGCAGGGGCCAGCAATGTGCCCTTGTGGCCAAAAGAGCCAATGACATTCTGGGGTGCATCAGGAGAAGTGTGGCCAGCAGGGGTAGGGAGGTTCTTCTCCTGTCTCTGCTCTGCCCTGGTGAGACCACACCTGGAATGCTGTGTCCAGTTTTGGGCTCCTCAGCTCAGGAGAGACAGGGACCTGCTGGAGACAGTCCAGTGGAGAGCCACAAGGATGACTGGGGGAGTTGGGCATCTCCCCTACACAGAGAGACTGAGAAACCTGGATCTGGTTAGTCTGGAGAAGACTGAGGGAAGATCTGATCAATGTCTACAAATATCTGATGGGTGGATGTCAAGTAGATGAGGCCAATCTCTTTTCAGTGGTCAGCAGCAATAAGGCAAGGAGCAACAGCTACAAACTGGAACACAGAAGATTTCAGCTCAGCATGAGGAGAAACTGCCCAGAGGGGTTGTGGAGTCTCCTTCTCTGGTGACTTTCAAAACCCACCTGGATGTGTTCTCCTATGTGACCTATCCTGAGTGAAGCTGGATTGGCAGGGAGGTTGGACTTGATGATCTCTGGAGGTCCCTTCCAACCTCTAATATTCTGTGATTCTGTAATTCTGTGATTTAACAACATGTAAGACCTGCACCACCAAAGACCTATACCACAGTGATCTTTCCTCCTCATCATCATCTAAGTCTTGGTAAAACTGCAGGGCAAGGTTTCAGTACAGGTTATGAAGGTGTCTTGGGTTGAAAACCATGTTGGCTCCTCCCATTAGAGATGGTAAAAGCTTTAAATCATATTTTAATTTGACTCCACTATCTTTCATTATGGAAGCTTCTGGCTACCTGGAAACATGGACTGAGAACTGCAAATAACTTTTCAGAGAACAAAGCCTTGAGGCAGAGCAGCCAAAGGTGAAATTGATTGTTATTTTATATTACTAAAATACTGTTAGTGTTAACAAAGTTAAAACAAAGCACAGCTCACACTGAGCGTCCTCCTCCACTGAAGTCTGCAGTGGCAGCATTCCTCACTGGCCTGATTCTGTGGCATGCTGAGGGCTTCCCACAAAAGCTGAGCTGAAATTCTTTGTCATTATCTGAAATCTTATCTGGAGCTTGTTCAAAGAGTGAAGCTGTGAGAAAAGATACCTGAACTCCTTAAACAGCAAACTAAACCCTTAAATGCATAGATCATGCACATCGACTACTACCTTGCTATAACATAAGTGTGTGAAATTCCTTTTGAAAGCTTGCTGATAACTTGACTTCATGTAGTTTAACTGACCTTTATTTGCTAAGATATTCTGTAAGCCAGGGTTTGGAAGGGAGCCAAACAACAACAACAAAAACAAAATCAAGGAGAAGAGAGAGAGAGAAACCAGATTAAACTGTAAATCTCTGATTGGCATAGGCTTAGCAAGCAGTGCAGAACATATGGAACTTGGAATCCAGTGTGATTTCTTGGAAAAATAGTATTAAACTAAGGACAAATGCCTGAACCAAACAAACAACATCTTTTTCAGTAACTAACATGACAAGGAAACAAAATCAGAAGGAAAACGCTCCACTACTAAGCACCACTTTGTATCTCATATTGACAACAAGGACACTTGCCATTAGAGTTCACTTTATAGTTGTTATTATTATTGGTCATATTGCAACTGGAAGTTAATATTCCTAGCAAAAAATCTCCATCACTCTGGGACCTTAAGTGGACAGCTCTGTCTGCCTTTGCTGGAGCACAGGGCTCTTCTCCCTAGTGTCAGGTAACAGAAGGAGAGCAAATGGCCTCAAACTGTGCTAGGGGAAGGTTAGGGTGGTAGGGAAATTTCTTTGCTGCAAGAGTGGTCAGGGATTGAAATAGGCTGTCCAGGGAGGTAGTGGAGTCACCACTCTTGGAGGTGTTCAATACAAGTATAGACATGATACTCTGGGGTATGGTTTACTGGCCATGGTGCCGTTGGGTTGTTGGTTTGATTCAAAGCTATTGGAGGACTTTTCCAACCAAAACAACTACATGAAAACAGAGAATGGCTCAGATTGGAAGGGAACTCAAAGATCATCTACTCCAACCTTCCTGCCAAGGGGAGGGACATCTCTCAGCTAGACTTGGCTGGTAACGGCCTCCTCCAGCCTGGCTGTTATCACTCCCAGGAAGGAAGCATCCAGAGACTCTCCCTGGGCAGCCTATTCCAGAGTCTCACCACACTGGTACTGAAGAACTTCTTCCTCAGATCCTGCTCTTCCTCAGCTTCAAGTCATTCCCCCTTGTCCCGTCTCTAGACTGCCTTAGGAAAAGTCCCTCTGCAGCCTTCCTGCAGGATCTCTTTGGGAGTTGAAAGGCAGTAAGTGAAAACCTACCTTGTCAAACTCTTCTCAGTATTACATACCACTACTAATAAAATTAATTCTTTTAACTAATTACATGCACTTGAACATTCATCATCCTCAGTGTACTACTCCTGCCACCCTGCAGCTCGGCAATGTCAACCAGCATCCCTCAGCTTCCAATCCCATAACCTACACCAGCGTATGCCCACATGGACCCCATCAAGCAGCCAAAAAGCTACCCCTTCACTGCGAGCAAGTGACTAATATCTAAGCTAGCTCTAAAGAAAGACACTCTTCATAATCACCCAACAATCTGCTAAGTAACAGCATCTGGACAGGCTTAGGTAAAGCCTGCCAGGGGTCTGGCTCGAATAGGAAACAGGTGCTGCAGCTCTGTGCCATGTAATACCCCATTTACTGCTAAGTCCAAAGGTTACAGGACTGATAGCTGCCTTGTGGTGATCAGGGAAAGCAAAGGCACTGGCCATGGTCAAACATCTGGGACATATTTACATACTTGCAACATATGCTTCAGTTTCAATTAAAGTGAGGCTTTGGCACGTTTGCTAATCTTTGTACTTTTGCTGCACGAGAAAACCCATTTACCTGACTTCTCTATTATACCCTATGGGAAAGAGAAATTAAAGTAACCAAATGATAAATAATAGAAGCCAGAGGCCAACACCAGATGGTGGTGCAAAATGTGCGTTGATTTGCTCACAAAGCTTCCTTTTGCACGAAGCTTCAAGGTAAAAACAGACCTGAACCGAAACTGAATCACAGAACTGAATCACAAAACAGGGAAGGGAAGGGAAGGGAAGGGAAGGGAAGGGAAGGGAAGGGAAGGGAAGGGAAGGGAAGGGAAGGGAAGGGAAGGGAAGGGAAGGGAAGGGAAGGGAAGGGAAGGGAAGGGAAGGGAAGGGAAGGGAAGGGAAGGGAAGGGAAGGGAAGGGAAGGGAAGGGAAGGGAAGGGAAGGGAAGGGAAGGGAAGGGAAGGGAAGGGAAGGGAAGGGAAGGGAAGGGAAGGGAAGGGAAGGGAAGGGAAGGGAAGGGAAGGGAAGGGAAGGGAAGGGAAGGGAAGGGAAGGGAAGGGAAGGGAAGGGAAGGGAAGGGAAGGGAAGGGAAGGGAAGGGAAGGGAAGGGAAGGGAAGGGAAGGGAAGGGAAGGGAAGGGAAGGGAAGGGAAGGGAAGGGAAGGGAAGGGAAGGGAAGGGAAGGGAAGGGAAGGGAAGGGAAGGGAAGGGAAGGGAAGGGAAGGGAAGGGAAGGGAAGGGAAGGGAAGGGAAGGGAAGGGAAGGGAAGGGAAGGGAAGGGAAGGGAAGGGAAGGGAAGGGAAGGGAAGGGAAGGGAAGGGAAGGGAAGGGAAGGGAAGGGAAGGGAAGGGAAGAGAAGGGAAGGGAAGAGAAGAGAAGAGAAGAGAAGAGAAGAGAAGAGAAGAGAAGAGAAGAGAAGAGAAGAGAAGAGAAGAGAAGAGAAGAGAAGAGAAGAGAAGAGAAGAGAAGAGAAGAGAAGAGAAGAGAAGAGAAGAGAAGAGAAGAGAAGAGAAGAGAAGAGAAGAGAAGAGAAGAGAAGAGAAGAGAAGAGAAGAGAAGAGGAGTTCCCATTCAAACAGCATATTCAAATGAGAACTCAAAATGTTTGCAATAATGAAGACAGCTTTGAATTCACAAAAAAAAAACAAGCTAAACACCTTCTGTATAGAAAAGACAGCTCTTAAATATTCAACAACAAGGTCTCACTGAAAGTGTGTGGTAGTGTCACTCCTCACTTCTATTCAACCTTGGTAGCTGGAGCTAGAAAAAAAATGTTTGAACTCTGGTGTCACTTTGACAAAGCTGAATATTAGATCACAACACTGGAGCCCAGAGTGATATTTCTAATTGGCTATGTTCCGCCTGGCACCTGCTAATCACCAGAGCACTGGGTGGTGTCTGCTGGGGGGGGTGACCCCCATCCTCCTCTTCCCCTTTTTTCAGAGGAGTTTGCTGAGCAATTTCCAAAAAGCAGTAAGTGGTAACTACAGAGGCTGGCTGAAACTACAAGCAGCCAAGCACTATTCTTTGTGAGCTAATCACAGTGATTAAAATATCCAGGGACACACACACTTACTGGGATGATACTTTTGTACCAGCTCTAATAACAAAGCAGGAAGGAATGAGAGAAAATGGCCTCAAATGGATGGCAGATCAGTGTTTATCAGAAAAGAAATGATGATTCAGAGCCAGCTTGTTGAGTTAAAATACAAGCTCTCCACAGCTACATGACTGACCTTTGCAATAAATCATATATTTTATTGCCAGAAGTGTGTGCTTGTATCATTTAGTGTTAAAAATCATCACCTACGTGTTTGGTAAAAGGAGGGTTTGTGACTAACAGCATTCACTGATTCTGGAATGAGGTAGCTAACAATTTAAGTGATGTATAGAAGAATTCCACATAACAACTTTCTGTCAATTTTAAGATGTTTGAGCTGGCAACAGGATGAGGAAGTTACCTTTATTTTCTTTTATCATCTCTTGGACCTTAGGTGTTAGGTAGGCGAAGAAGAATCATTCAGGGGATTAACTAATCAGGGTGAATTTTCTGACATTTCAAATGCAGCTGCCAGCAGATGAATTCTTACACTGGTATGTAACTGTACATCTCAACTAGAAACAAAGGTCAAGGGCATAAATTACGACACACTGTTTTTCTCCTCTTGAAAGAGAAAGAAAAATCATTGCTTAATACAACAGAAGTGGGGGAAAGTCTGTGAAGGTCACAATCATCTCTGTTTTCACTTGGAGTTCTTGTAAAATGATCTGGTTCTGTCCACTCTTGTTCCACAAATATCACTTCTCTGGCATGAAAACACCAGCAGCAACACAGCTTCCTCCACTGCACTCATCTCACCAGAAAGCCATCCCGCCATCACTTCAATGGTGCAAGGTCATTCTAATTTTTTTCCCTCTCCCTGGGGGACAACCAATCCAAGCAGCTTCATGGCTGGGCTCAGTAAGATGAGGAAATGAGGTGTTAGTTATTGTGGTTGCAAAAAATCCTCCACTCAACCAGCAGCTGCCAAACCCAACCACGCTTGCATGAACTGCTGAACAAGTGGCCAGGGTTTCCCAGCTCCTGGGGCCATGGTGCCAGCTTCAAATTGAGTGGACATCCATGGGAATGGTGATTACTTAAATGTCATATGGAGTGCAAAACATTTCATCCATTCTTCTACCACGCCATCCCTTGAAAATTATAGATGTCAACATCCTGTTTTTAACCAGTATGGAGTTGCTATTTCTACACCATTTTTTTCCCCCTAAAGTGCAGCTCTATTTGTAATACTCAAGACAGGACAAATTTTTGTCCTTCAAAAACAGTTGTCACTGCAGTTATCTTCACAAGAGCTATCAAATTCCAGACAGGCTGAATTATTTTTGTGCCTGGCAGGGAAAAAAAGAAAAAAACCAACAACCCAAAACCCTAAAAAAATTCTGACCCAGCTCTGGATCAAAGGGAAAAAAAAATAATAATACTAAAAAAAAAAAAAAGAAAAGAGCAGGATTTATAGTCCTCTATCCTTCCCTGCAACACAGTGCAGCATTGTTAGGATGATAAACAGCTCTGTCCAATTTTCTGGACTAAAACACTTCAACTCCTTTTTTAACTGTCTGTAAAAACAGTGTCATGTCTAAATTCTCCCATCCCCAGATACCCAAGTGCTAGGAAAGATAATTACCTTGTCATCTCTGTCATCCTCTTCTTCCTCGTCCTCTAGCATGTCCTCCACTACCTGCAGACAGAAACAGTAGTAGTTGTCATGATTTAAAAAGGAAGAGTTTTGTTCTGTCAATTCTTAAGCCTTTTGTAGATGAAAACTTTATTAACATTTGAAATAAATGCACAGAAAGAAAATGTACAACTAGGAGAAGGAGAAAGGTAAGAGAAGAAAAATAAGAAGAAAGGAAAAATAAAAAGCCAGATGAGCTAGAGGTCCGAATTTAGGGAAGTGTTACAGCTTTAACTGACCTACATCTGGGAACTAAACAGTGAAAAACTTCCCTGTACAAAACGCTTGCTTGACAACTTAAACATTTAAAAGGGAGATGAAACATCCAATATAGGATTGTTTTAACTAAAGGAATCCTTTGGCAGCTCTGCTACCGCCTGTGCAGTGCACACAAATGCTTGCTTTAAGTTTACTGTTACCTGCAGAAGCAGGCAACACTTTTAACAGAGTTTACAACATCTCTGAAGAACACAAGGCTGAGAATAAATCCATATTAGCTTATCTCCTTACGATCTGCAACAATCATATATACCATATGCTCCATCAGCATTAGCACTGCTTTTTGTTGTTGTTGTTGTTAATAGTGACTTTGTGCAATCTGTGCACCTAACTTTGTGCAGATTCACTGTTAACTGCAGATGCCACATCCCTGCCTCTCCCTGCATATTTTCCATTTAAACAGGCTTGTGTGCCCGACGCTGTGGAATACACCCACAGGTAAAACTCCTTCCACAGATACTAATAATTATTAATCACACCGTGAGCACGGAACGAACCGGTATTAAATCTAGCACACAGAGAGATTAAATGATTTTCCAAAGATGGTCAGTGGCAGATTCAGACTTAAAACTCACAAATCCCTCTCTCATAACTCTGTGATCAAGTCTCCAGCCTGTGGGGAAAATTGTCTGTTGGCAGAATAGAAGCGAAGTTGTACCCTCCTCATAAGCAGAAAATATGGTGGCTCTTTATATCACTATTTATATCTGAGTACTTATTAAGATATGAGAGCAGCCATAATGAAGGTCAGCGAAGGTCCATCCAGCCCAGTGTCATATTATGGATGCAAAAAGTATATACCATGTATGATAAAATATTCATGAAAAGGACAAGAGAAGGAAAACCCTCACTGATAGGAAACAGGAATACTATGGCCTATTTTACAGCCTTGCCATCAACCACAACAATAGCTTTCTATACAGATGAAGCTACAGGGCATTTTAGTGTACTTGTCACTTATGACAGCATATAAAAAATTCATAATCACCCCCAAAAAACAACTGCAAGGAATCATAGAATTCCCTGGGTTTAAAGGGACTCTTGAAGGTCATCTTGTCCAACCACCCTAGAGTCAGCAGACATCTCCAACTACAGCTGGCTGCTCAGGACCACTTTAAGTGTTACACTGGGACTATGCAAAATGCAGACACATTTAAAATGCCTGCCCCATAGAGAACGCTGCACACCTGTGATCCAACTGTGCAGACCAAAAATATTTGCAGTTTCAGCTTGATCATCCTTGAATCCAGCCCCAAAACACCTCTAACAGTGAGCCTGGGATGCTGGAGGAGAAGGAGCCTACACTTCGGTCTACTGAGTGATCTGTCCTGGAGCTTAGAATCAAAAGAAAAACTAGAAGCAGAAAGAAACACAAAAGCACATGGAAGAAGCATGACTCATGCAACCTAGGAACAACTACTCTTGATTTTTCTTCTCACCCAGAAAAAAAGTTTTAGCAGGAGGAGCTTGTCTGAATCTTCTGTAGCCTCTGACCTGGAGCCCTGTAAGCAGATGTACTTTTGTGTCCTCTCAGGCTGAAGAAAGAATCAAGGGCTGTGCTCTAGGCTAGCCATGAAGACAGACAGATCACTGAATGTCCTCCTTGGAGCGAAGGGACCAAAATGAACTCAGTATTCAAGGTGCCCAGTACAGGGACACTCCTGCTGGTCAGTTTGGCATGGTCCCACCTCTCAGCACTGAGAGAAGGAGGTGTTGAGGGCATGCTGCTGACATGCTTATCGGCCTCTGTTTAGCTCAGTACACCACTTTACAGATCCGAGGTGCCTGAGAGGTCCTGTCTGAGAGGTCCTGTCTTCATAGACCTCTCTGTGGAAGCACTTTCAGTTTCCCATGTACCTACATCACCTGCTTGCTCCTTGTGTCTCCTAGTAGCTCACTGTCATCCTCCTTGGGCTGTTTCAAGTGTTTGAGGAGGTGGTCAGTGCTGGACTGACCAAGTTCTTGAAATAAACCCATCCTAAAACTCATAAAGCAAGTGGTTGTAGTGATTAAGTTTATGAAGCAGCTCCAGAAATGCCAGCATTGGCTCTACCAGCAAAATGCTGAACCGAGAAGGCAGGATGAAAACAAGCTGTTAAAAGCTGCAGTGAGATTGAAAGACTCTGAAATCAGTTTTGCCACACACACAAATGTCTGTAACTACATCATTAGGTGACTAAAGCCCAAGGTGTAAACCTGAATCTGTTGACTCAGTCAGATGCTGCCTATGCCTGGAGCTGACTGAACTCACTTTCAACGCTAACATTACCCAGAGACTTAAAGATCTCTTTTATGTACACCCAGAATTTCCTTTTGACAGGATGAGAAACAGCAGAAGGTCTTTCTCACATTAGTGCTGAAGTTAGTGTGGAGACAATCAGTTGATGTAGAAACTTGAAAAATTACTGTAAACAGAATCCCAGAACCCCAGAAAGGTGGGGGTTGGAAGGGATCTCTGTACATCACCCAGTCCAACCCCCATGCCAAAGCAGCTCACTAAAGCTAAATTATCCAGAAAATAATACTCCAAACACACTTTTTTTCCCCCTCTCCACACATTTCCCCCCCTCCCTCTTACCCATCTAATGATCTCAAACTGCAATTTTCTACAGAGTGGCAAGATGTTTAACTTGGTTAAGGCACACAAAAAGTAAACTGAAATTGATGGAAGCCCAAGACTGAGCCTGGATTTCCAGCTCTTCCATTTTTCAATCCAAAAGCCACTGCCAGTCTGTGCTCTTATCCTAGGTTAGTCATGTCACAGAATCATAGAATGGTTTGGGTTGAAAGAAACCTATGATGTCATCCAGTTCCAACCTGCCTGCCATGGGACACCTTCCACTAGACCAGGTTGTTCAAGGCCTCATCCAACCTGGCACGGAGTCTCCACAGCTTCTATGGGCAATGGGACCCAGTGCCTCATGACCCTCATGGGGAAGAATTTCTTCTGTGTGTCTCATCTCATAGAATCACAGAATCATCCAGCTTCTTCCATCACCCTTTGTCCTGACACTGCATGTCTTTGTAATAAGTCCCTCATCATTCACACTGAGCTTGGGAACACTAAACTGTCTGGAAATGAAAACAGAATTAAGTTACTGCACAAAAAAAAACCAAAACCAAAAAAAACAACCCCAAAACAAAAAAATAAACCAACCATAATAAAGTTGTTCCTATGCCCAAGATGCAAAAGGGATCCTTTAAAGGACAGGGAAGACTCCCTAAGCATTGACCTGCCCTGAAATTCAAAAGGAAGGGTTAAAAGAGAAAAAAAAACAAACCACAAACACCTCATGAACATTCAGACAGTATGGACACAATAATACAACTTATTAAACCACCAAAATATGTGTTTTGAAAACTTGGACAGACATTAAAACCAGGGAAGTAGATTCTTCATACTCATATGTGATACGTGCAGGATGGGTGTGATGAAGCCTTACACAATCTTCTACAGTCAAGTATAATCTTTTTTTTTCTGCAAGGCTGTCCAAGGAGGATACAAAAGAGGCTGCAGTGGATCTGCAACACGTTTCAGCTTAATACTGTAGTAAGAATCATTCTGCAGGAAAAAGAAAACAACCCAGAATGGAATTTTCTCCCCCTTGATTGCTGTGGCACGTTGCTATTCAAATGCAGTGCAGAAGTGGGGCTCAGCCTGAGTGAAAACAGCAGTTGTTTAGGTCTCTGTGTCAAGTCCTGTGCCTGGGGGAGGTTTAAAGGGGGCAGGGAGGGAACAGGGAAGGGAGGAGAGGAAAGAGAGGGAAAAAAGCACATGATGATAAAATGAAACATGACTTTATTGAAACTTCTATGGTAAAAAATCTTAAGATTGCCCCTAAAATACTCACTCTAAATTATGCCTTCCAATACCTTGCCCGAAATCAAGTAGTATTAATCAAACAAAGGAAGGGCACTGGGGAAATCAGAAAGATCTAATGCAAGCAGTTAGAAGTGACATGACCTTCTGTAATGTCACTTGTCACAGACTTATATGCTATATACTGGTAGGAGGTCTTGAAAGAAGCTGTTTCTTGGTCCTGTCCCTTGAATGTAATACTAATACAGGTGACATTTGGAAAAAAAAAGCCCACTCAAATACACAGCACATCAGCTACTCCACGGCCACACAGCAAGTGGTGTTGAAATGTTGCAAAGTGAGAACCTTCCCATGCAAAACGGCCCTATTAAAAGCTAATTAATCAGAAGGCACAGACAGCCTAATTCCTACATGCTGCTGTTGTTCCTGTGAGCTGTTCCCACCCTCTTTGAGGAGCAGCCTATAAATGCTACACAATCCATAATGCATAGCAGACTGCTTCCTCACAGCAGCTACATTCCACCAGGATACTAAAAGGAAGACAACCACCATGTCTGCATGCTGAAGAAAACTGCAGGGTTTGTGGGCTTCTGAGGAAGGTGACAATTAAGAACAACTTGCATGTAGAATTACAGAATCACAGAATCACTACGGCTGGAAAAGATCACCAGGGTCATTGAAGGCTGGAGAACCTCTGCTGTGGGGGCAGGTCCAGAGAGTTGGGGCTGTGCAGCCTGAAGAAGAGAAGGCTGCAGGGAGACCTTAGGCCACCCGAAGGGGCTCCAGGAGCACTGGAGAGGAGCTTTGGATAAGGGCTGGAAGTGCCAAGATAAGAGACAACAGCTTTGAGCTGGGAGAGGGGAGACTTGAGTCTGGAGAGGAGGCAGAAGTTGTTGAGAGCGAGCGTGGGCAGACACTGACACAGTTACCTAGGGAGGTTGTGGATACCCCCTTCCTGGAGGTGCTAAGGGCAGGCTGGATTGAGACCTTGAGCAACCTGGGCTGGTAGGAGGCGTCCCTGCCCTTGCAGGGGGTTGGAATCAGATGATCTTCAAGGTTCCTTCCTTCCAAACTAAACCATTCTACCAGTCTATGAATCATCGAGTCCAAACATTAATCTACAACTATCAAGTCCACCACTAAACCATGTCCCTCATATCACACCTACATGTTCTTTCAACACCTCCAGAGATGGTGACTCCACCACCTGTCTGAGCAGCCTGTTTCATGGCTAGACCACTCTTTTAGTGAAGAAATTATTCTTAATACCCAATGTAAACCTCCCCTGGTACAACTTGAGGCCATTTTCTCTTGTCCTGCTTCAGAGATTCACAGATTGCATTGTGTGGGAAGAGACCTTCGAAGGTCACCTTGTCCAATCCTCCTACAGTCAGCAGGGACATCTCCAATTAGATCAGGCTGCTCAGAGTACCATCAAGCTTGTCTTCATGGATGGAGCCTCCACCACATCTCCAGGCATCCTCTTCCAAGGTCTCCCCACCCTCACTGTGCACAGCTTCCTCTTGATGTCCAACCTAACTCTGCCCTGATCCACTTCCAAACCTCTGCCTCTCAGCCCATCCAAGGGCCCTTCTGAACAGTCCCTCCTCAGCCCTCCCATAGGTCCCCTTCAGTCCTTTCATGGGACTGCTGAAGAGAAACTTTGCAGCAGACTCAGTTTAATTAAAATGTCCACCTTTTTTTACATCCCACATTCATAAGGAAAATAAAGATTAAATTAACAGATTCTGATTAAAGTGTGTGGCATAGCTGGAATACAGCTGATCCTGGTTTAGATTATTAATGCTTTGACCTTGGGGTATTTCATCTGCAGCAATCATCAGGATGACTGAACCACTAGATGTAATAATAATTAGTATGATAAGCTTGCCAGTAAGGTTGAATATATTGCAGGCAGCAGCCTCAGAAGCAAAGCATCTGTACCTTGCTGCTCAAATACTTCCTGATTTTTGCAGACACACTCAAACACAATTACTTCTCCTTACAGAATGCACTTTGCTGGCTTATTCTGGGAAGTGCTCATGTTGCAATTCACTCTGATCCTCAATAGGAAATGAGGCTTAAATATGGCTATCACAAATTACTTCTGATGCATGCTACCGACTACACGTAGCTCTGTCATGTCAACATCCATTTTTATTTGCAGGATAAAACAAATTCCTTGGCCACATGGGTGGGCAGCAAACACAGTTCATTATACCAGAACACACGACCTTTCTCCTGCTGTCAGCACTACGTGCTCTCAATATTCAGTTGCCAACGCAGTTAACATGAAGTCATTTTTAACCTGAAAGTGGCACATTGGTCGTTACGGGTTTGTATTTGCTGCTTGTTGCTTTGTTCTTTCACAATATTTGAACCACAGAATCCTAAAACGGCTTAGGTTGGAAGAGACGCCAGAGTTCATCTGCCCCAACCTCCCTGCCATGGACAGGGACACCTCTCAACCTGACTGAGCTGCTCATGGCATCACCTGGCCTGGCCTCATCCACAGCCTCCCCAGGCAGCCTGTTCCAGAGTCTCACCACCCTCACACTGAAGAACTTCTTTCTCAGATCCAGTCCAACCCTGCACTGCCTCAGCTTCAAACCATTCCCCCTTGCCCTGTCTCCAGACACTCTCAGGAAGAGTCCCTCTGCAGCCTTCACACAGGATCCCATCAGGCACTGGAAGGCAGCTTGAAAGTCCCACTGGAGGCTTCTCTCCAGGCTGAACACCCCCAGCCCCCTCACCCTGTCCTCACAGCAGAGCTGCTCCAGCCCTTGCATTATCTTTGTGGCGTCCTCTAGACTCTCTCCAGCAGCTCTGTGTCCTTCTTCTGCTGGGAACACCAGAACTGGAGGCAGGATTGGAGGTGAGATCTCAACAGAGCAGAGTCAAGGGGCAGAATCCCCTCTCTTGTCCTGCTGCTCACACTCCTCTGGGTGCAGTCCAACACACAGCTGCCTGCTGGGATGCATGAGGACTTCATGGGGGCTGCTGCTCAGCAGCCAGCATCCCCAAGACTCTTTCTTCAGGGCTGCTCTCAACCCACTCTGCACCCAGCCTGGATTTGTGCCTGGTTTCTCCTTTATTTGATCTCTCTCTTGTATTTATACAATGCACCGACTATTAGGTGTTTATTTGAAGTATGTCTCCATCTAAAGGCTTCAACATGTACTGTGCACTTGAAATATAAGATCTTTCTCAGAATACCTCATTTTAGTTCAACAGAACAACAATAACAACAACAAGAAGAAGAATCATTCTTTGCTTGGTTAAACAACCACAGCAAGTTTTCTGCTCAGGACTACTACAGACAACACCTCCACAGAATTTTATGGGCTAGAATAGTTGGGCAAAGTCTCATGAGTAACTACCCTATTAGCAACACAATGGCTCAGTGTTGGCTTTCAGGGTTATTATCCCCTTCTTCATATGTTTTTCAGATTCTGGTAGAACTACACTTTTGTACCAGATGCTTCTCTTACAAAACAGCATTTATCCACACAATTTGAAGCTTCTGGATGGAGCATAGTCTTAATACACCCAAATTTGGAACTGACAAGAATTCTAACAGCAAAATAGGAACAGTTCTCATAGTAATAATTTTAATAGTGATTTCAATAGTAATAATTTTCACAGAACCATGGAATGCCAGGGGTTGGAAGAGACATCAGAAAAGCCCAATCCAGTCCACTTCCCTGCCAGAGAAAGACCACTTAAATAGGTCACATAGGAATGAGTCCAGAGAGGTTTGAATGTCTCCAGAGAGGAAGACTCCACAACCTCTCTGGCCTAAGTATATTAATAACAGTTTTAACAATCACAGAATTGCAGAATGGCTCAGGCTGGAAGGGACATCAGAGATCACTTACTCCAACCTCGTCTGCCATGTCTAGGGATGCCTCTCAACTAGACTCAGCTGCCTAAGGCCTTACCCAACTTGGCCCCAGAGTGAGGGCACACACATGACAACCTGTTCAGAGTCTCACCACCCTCACACTGAAGAACTTCTTCCTCAGCTCCAGTCTGACCCTGCTCTGCCTCAGCTTCAAACCATTCCCCCTTGCCCTGTCTCCAGACACCCTCAGGAAAAGTCCCTCTGCAGCCTTCCTGCAGGATCCCATCAGGCACTGAAAGGCAGCTCTGAGGTGCCTCTGGAGGCTTCTCTCCTCCAGGCTGAACACCCCCAGCTCCCTCACCCTGTCCTCACAGCAGAGCTGCTCCAGCCTTTGGATCATCACAGAAGCACAGAACTTTAGAGGTTGGAAGGGACCTTCAGAGACCAACAGATCCAATCCCTCTGCCAAAGCAGCATCAAGCAGGGTACTTTGCCCAGGACCGCATCCAGGTTGGTTTTGAAAGTCTCCACAATCTCTCTGTGCAACCTGTTCCAGTGCTTTGTCACCCTCATTGCAAAGAAGTTTATCCTCATGTTGAGGTGGAACCTTCTATGTTCCAGTTTGTATCCACTGTTCCTTGTCTTATTATTGCTGCTGACCATCGAAAAGAGATTGACCCCATCCACTTGACACCTCTCAGATAATTTTAGACATTGATCAGATCTCTTCTCAGTTTTCTCTTCTCCAGGACTCTCAGCCTCTCTCTGTATGGGAGACACTCAATTCCCTCAATCATCCTTATGGCTCTCTCCCAGACTTTCTCCAGCAGGTCCCTGTCTCTCCTGAACTGGGAAGGCCAAAATTGGACACAATATTCCAGGTGTGGTCTCACCAGGACAGAGCAGAGGAGGAGAAGAACCTCCCTAGCCCTGCTGGCCACACTTTCCTGATGCACCCCAGGATGCCATTGGCTCTCTTGGCCACAAGGGCACATTGCTGGCCCATGCAGAACTTGCTGCCCACCAGCACTACAAGGTCGCTCTCCACGGAGCTGCTTTCCAGCAGGGCAGTCCCAACCTGTCCTGGTGCCTGCTGTTATTCCTCTTCAGGTTCAGGACCCTGCACTTGTGCTTATTGAACTTCATGAGGTTCCCTTTTCCCAGCCCTCAGCCTGCCCAGATCTCGTTGGATGGCAGCACAGCCTGAGGGGTGTCAGCCACCCCCAGCTCTGTACCATCAGTGAACTTGCTGAGGCTGCACTCAATGCACTCATTGATAGAGATATTGAACAAAACTGGTCCTAAGACTGATTCCTGGGCAACACCACTGGCTGCAGGCCTCCAACTTGATTCTATGCCACTGATGACAACCTTCTGAACTCTGTTGTGGAGTCATTTTTTGATCCATCTCACAGACCAACTGCCTGTGCCACATCTCCTGAGCTTATCTGTGAGGATGCTGTGGGAGAAAGTACTAAAAGCCTTGCTGAAGTCAAGGTCTGCCCATTGAGTCATGATATCTTAGAAAGCTATCAGGTCGGTCAAGCAAGATCTCTCTTTGATGAATCCTTGTTGGGTACTCCTGATAACCTTCTTTTCCTCCATGTGGTTAGAGATGGCCTCCAAAATGAGTTGCTCTACCACCTTTGCAGGGATGGAGGTGAGGCTGATGGTCTGGAGTTGCCTGGATCTTCCTTCTTGCCTCTGTTGAAGCCTGGAGTGGCACTGGCTTTCTTCCAGTCATCCAGTCCTGTTCTCCAGGACTTTAAAAAATGATGGAGAGAGGCTCAGCAGCAGTTCTTTCAATACTCATGTCTGCAACCCATTGGGGCCCATGGGTCTGTGTGTCTTCAGTTGGCACAAGTGATCTCCGACCTAGTCCTGACTGACTTGTGGAGTGCTCTCTTCCCTCCAGTTCTGCTCCCTTGCCTCCAGAGGCTGAGGTTCCTGAAGTCTCTTAGCAGTAAAGACTGAAGCAAAGAAGGCATTCAGCAACTCTGCCATCTCTGCATCTTCAGTATTCAGTAGTGGACCCACCTTTTCCTCGATCTTCCTTTTGTTATTGATGTACTTTAAAAAGCACTTCTTGTTTTCTTTCACTCCCCTGCTAACTCTCAGCTCCAAGAGGACCTTGGCCTTTCTCATCACTTCTCCACATCTACATCCTCTGGCAACATTTCCATAACCCTCCCAATTGACCACTCCTTTTTGCCACAGATTGTTAACCTCCATTTCCGTTTTGAGCTTTCCCAAGAGCTCCCTGCTTATCCATGCAGGTCTTCTGCCTCCCTTACTTGCCTTTTTCTTTCTTTTCCCCAGGTCATTTTTCCTGAGCCTGAAGGAGGTGATGTTTGAATATTAACCAGCTCTCTTGGGCCCCCTTTCCTTCTAAAGCCCTACTCCACTGGGTACCGTTTTGAAGAGGGCAAAGCTAGCCCTCTTAAAGTCCAGGGATGAAATTTTACTAATCACCCTGCTACTTTATCTAGTGATACTACTCTAACATATCATGGTCACCACAGCCAAGACCACCCCCAGCCTTAACATCTACAACCAGTCCTTCATTGTTAATACAAGGCCCAGCATCTTTGTGGCCTCCTCTGGACTCTCGCCAGCAGCTCTGTGTCCTGGTGCTGGGGACACCAGAACTGGAGGCAGGACTGGAGGTGAGGTCTCATCAGGGCAGAGTCACGGGGCAGAATTCCCTCTCTTCCCCTGCTAGGCTGCTGTGCTATGTATTTTAGGTGGCAATACAGGCAATACAGATATGTAATGCACATATAGTTATAATATACATATATACAGTTACACACACATTTACACACACACACACATATACAGTTATAATACACATATTGCTGTACTTTCAGTTAATTTGCTTTTCCAGGGACTGATGTTATTTGATACATTAAATACATTAAAACTGCAGCACAACCCCAAACTTCTGAAAGTTTAGGCTGAATTAAAGCATGCAAAGGCAAACCAAACCAAAGATGAATAAAAATCTCACCTGACCATGAGAATTGTTGCTGCGAAGCAGACTGATTGCCAGTTGATATAATTTATAATAGCCACTGTAGTACCCATGTAATTTAAATATTTATAAAAGCCATTTAGAACTGCTTATAATAGTTTATATATTTGGCTGTATAGTATCACAGTACCACAGTATCACCAAAGTTGGAAGAGACCTCATAGATCATCAAGTCCAACCCTTCACCACAGAGCTCAAGGCTAGACCATGGCACCAAGTGCCACGTCCAATCCTGCCTTGAACAGCTCCAGGGACGGCGACTCCACCACCTCCCCAGGCAGCCCATTCCAGTGTCCAATGACTCTCTCAGTGAAGAACTTTCTCCTCACCTCCAGCCTAAATCTCCCCTGGCGCAGCCTGAGGCTGTGTCCTCTCGTTCTGGTGCTGGCCACCTGAGAGAAGAGAGCAACCTCCTCCTGGCCACAACCACCCCTCAGGTAGTTGTAGACAGCAATAAGGTCACCTCTGAGCCTCCTCTTCCCCAGGCTAAACAATCCCAGCTCCCTCAGCCTCTCCTCATAGGGCTTGTGCTCAAGGCCTCTCACCAGCCTCGTCGCCCTTCTCTGGACACACTCAAGCATCTCAATGTCCCTCCTAAACTGGGGGAGCACAGAACTGGACACAGTACTCAAGGTGTGGTCTAACCAGTGCAGAGTACAGGGGCAGAATGACCTCCCTGCTCCTGCTGACCACACCAGTCCTGATGCAGGCCAGGATGCCACCTGGGCACACTGCTGGCTCATGTTCAGGTGGGTATCAATCAGCACCCCCATGAGTCTCATCAGAGCCATGTAGTTTGGATATTTATAATAGCCACCACAACCTGTCAAGCAAATCTTTTTGCCATGTAAATCTGAAGGCAAATGCAAAAAATAACAACCCCCCAAAAAACCTCATTACAATCATAGAGGGGAAAAAATGTAAATCATAAAATAAATTGGATTATGTTTGATTAAAAAAATAATAAATAAATACTGGAGATATCTGGAGTGGCAATTTGGGCTGGGTGTTTCATTTTGTTTTTTTTCAGGTGACCAAACGCATCTGAAATAGTCCAATTCTGTAGAGCATTTTGGCTTTGCAACTGCTGCTGGGATGAGAGCAGTCACATTAAGCTTGAGTAAGGGTTACTCCACGCTCCTGTGGAGTGTATAAACCTACTCAGGGATAATTGAGTGTGGACAGTCTCCTCTGACTCCAGAATTACATCCTGCAGGACAGAAACTCCACTTATATATCTTCATATAGTGCAGTGTGTGACTGTTAAATTAGTGCAATAATGCATTTAAAATATTTATAGTACCAAATTTTAGTTAAGTAACCTTTATGTAAGATTTATGTTGATTTGTTCATTTCTCATTTAATGGCAAATTATGAGGAGCATGTTTCATAAAGATAATTCTCCATTTAAATTCAGCAGGCCATTAAATATTAAAATTATGTTTCTGATGCAATCTAGAACAAATTTGTCCAGCTTCAGCGATTATTTGCACTCATAAAAATTAGACTTGATTAATAAAATTTAAATGCTTGATTAACCTGACATTTTCATGTTTCTTGTCTGATTTATTTTAATAATAATAATAATGATAATGATAATAATAATAATAATAATAATAATAATAATAATAATAATAATAATAATAATAATAATTTTTGAAAAGGAGCCCTGTCCCCAAGTGGGGCACTATGGTGATTTCCTTCTTCATTGGGACTGTATAGGAAGGGCAAACTGCTGAATGAAGAAACCTGTGGTTATTAGCAGACTCCTTAATAAGCACAGTTAAGCAGGTCTTGCTGGTGGTCTTTGTGCTCTGATGTCACCCACACAGAACCCACAGCAATTGTGCCCAGGTGGCCAAGAAGGTCACCAGCAGGACCAGGGCAGGGATTGTCACCCTATGTTCAGCGCCTGTGAGGCCACACCTTGAGTACTGGGATCAATTTTGAGCCCCTCAATCCAAGAAGGACATTGAGGGGCTGGAGCAGGTCCAGAGAAGGGCAACAAAGCTTGTGAAGGGTCTGGAGAAGAAGGCTGGGAAAGAGCAGCTGAGGGAGCTGGGGCTGTTTGATGTGGAGAAGAGGAGGCTGAGGGGAGACCTCATTGCTCTCTACAGCTCTCTGACAGGATGTTGCAGCCAGGTTGGGGTTGATCCATTCTCCTAAGGAAGAATTATAAGACAAGAGGAAATGCCCTCAAGTTGTACCAGGGGAGGTTTAGGTTGGACATTAAAAGAAACTTCTTCCCTGAAAGGGTTCTCAAAGACTGGAATAGACTCTCCAGGGAGGTGGTTGAATCTCTGGAGGTGTTTTAAATTAAGAGGCAGAGACGTGGTGCTGAGGGCTATGGCTTAGCCCCAGCCTTGGCAGAGTTAGAGAATGGCTGCACTGGGTGACCTTAAAGGGCTTTTCTAATCAAAATGATTCTGTCATGACCTCTTTGAAAAGCTGTTCTAAGATTTTACTGGTGATAACCAATGGAGAGGCAGTTTGTAATTCTGATGGACTTGGCATCTTTAAGGCAGGCTGTACGCTCTAAGAACATTTAATGGGCTTCACTGCGTGGTTTGACAGTCATCTGGCAGGGGGAGCAGAGAGAGCTCAAAGCTTTCTGCTTTGAGATGCAGAAGTGAACGTGATTCTGTGGGTGCTCAGGAAACACAAGGTGAACTTTCTGTATTACACTGGCAATCATTCTATAAACCCCCTGTATTTTCCTGACTTTTAGAGGTGGCATACATCAGGACAGTTTTACACTGATGTTGCTCCATGCCTAACTCTGTATTCTTGGATGACCTCTTATGCTGGAGGGGTTTCAAAGTTGTGCAGATGTGCAGCTGAGGAACATGGCTCAGTGGTGACCTGGCAGTGTTGGGTTAAGGGTTGGACTCGATGCTCCTACAGGTCTTTCCTAATCAGAACAACTCCATGATTCGATTCTTTGGGGGATTTTGCTGTCATACCAAAGGCAAAAGTTCTCAGAAATACAGTCACAACAAAGTCAAGGATTAAAAGTCAACGTGGTAGTGCCCTTCTTTTAACACCTTGTGCAAATGGTCCAGACACTGTCTAGCTGGAATACAATGACAATTAGACCTATTTTTGCTATACTTTCATAGCAGGAATGTAGTCCTCAGCTAGAAACTACTGCTGGCAGAAGAGGACTTCCAGACTTCAGCCACAACCCCCCTCAGTACTGCACAGGCAGTGGGGATATGAAGTGTTGCAAAGGCATGTAGATGTGGTGCTGAGGGACATGGTTTAGTGGTGACCCGGCAGTGCTGGGTTAGTGGTTGGCCTTGGTGATCTTCAGTCTCTTCCAACCTAACTGATTCTATGATTCCCTGAAACACTTGGTGTTCTGTATTCACCTGCAGATCAAACCCTTTCAAACTAAGAGCTCCCACACTTTTAAAAACATAATGTGAAGAAACATCAAAAAAAATCCCAAGTCATTAACTTCTTTATTTTGTTTATGTGGTAACTCAGTTTTTAATTTGCAAGACAAAAGGTAGCTAAAGCCAACACTTTCCTGGTGGGGCTGATTGGTGTAGTGAATGTGCAGCAAAGTGACTGTGCCCTGGGAAGAAAATGAATGGACTTCACGCAGAAGAGCTCTTAAAGCTGCAACTGATTTGAGGCTGTGCAATCATAGAATCATAGAATCAACCAGGTTGGAAGAGACCTCCAAGATCAGCCAGTCCAACCTAGCACCCAGCCCTAGCCAGTCAGACCGTGGCACTAAGTGCCTCATCCAGGCTTTTCTTGAACACCTCCAGGGACAGCGACTCCACCACTTCCCTGGGCAGCCCATTCCAATGCCAATCACTCTCTCTGGCAACAACTTCCTCCTAACATCCAGCCTATACTTTCCCCAGCACAACTTGAGACTGTGTCCCCTTCTTCTGTTGCTGGTTGCCTGGAAGAAGAGACCAACCCCCACCTGGCTACAGCCTCCCTTCAGGTAGTTGTAGACAGCAATGAGGTCACCCCTGACCCTCCTCCAGGCTAAACACCCCCAGCTCCCTCAGCCTCTCCTCAGAGGGTTTGTGTTCCAGGCCCCTCACCAGCTTGGTCGCCCTTCTCTGGACACGTTCCAGCACCTCAACATCTCTCTTGAATTGAGGGGCCCAGAACTGGACACCACACTCAAGGTGTGGCCTGACCAGTGCTGAGTACAGGAGAAGAATAACCTCAATCATACATGAAAGCTGGGGAGGGCATGTAGCACCAAGAGGCAACTGTTTGAAACTAGAGCAGGGCAGATTTAGGTTAGACATTAGAAAGAAGTTCTTTACTACGAGGCTGGTGGAACACTGGAAAAGATTGTCCATGGAAGTGGTAGAGACCTTCAAGATCAGGCTTGATGAGGCTCTGAGCAACCTGATCTAGTGAAATGTCTTCCCAGAAAGGATTCACAGGTACTGGAACAGGGTGCCCAGGCAGGTGGTGAAATCACCACCCCTGGAGGTCTTTAAATGATGCATGGATGTGGTGCTGAGGGACGTGGTTCAGTGGCAGAGGCTGAACAGCAGTGGTGAGATTGTGAGCTCTAGAGGAGTGGTTGGACTTGATGATCTCAAAGGTGTCTTCTGACCTCAACAGTTCTAGAATTCTGTGCTATGATCTTATGAGATCACTTCAGGATGGGTGAACCAAATGACCTCTAGAAGTCTCTTCCAACACAATGCTTTCTATGATTCTGTACTTAGCATCCTTCCTAGGGGAAAGGAAGATCCTGGTGAGATGGACACATTGTAAGCATCCTTCTTCCCATTCCCCACTTTGTCTTTTTCAGTGTAGAAATTTCCAGAGGACATATAAATACAAAAAATAAATCTGAGCACACATCTTGGAGGGCTACATTAAAGGTACCCACAGAAGTTGGTACAAAATCTCAAAATGAAAGCTTTTCTTTAACAAAAAGTTGTTTTTCTGCTGCTCTCAAATTCTCATCCTAAGTGTGTCCAGCTCTAACTTTTAACAGAAGCAGACTAGGAGTCATCAAAGCCTGCTTCTCAAAACAACAACAACAACAAAAATCTCCATTGAAATTAAAAGATATATTGTGCCATTTTACATCACTCTTGCAAGATTAATAATATCTATATATATTCTGTTTCACAGACTCATAAGAATTTGTGTATGGCACATTAACTCCCAGCTGCTCACCACCGTTTTCCATGCAACTTGAAACTTTCAAGAGGAAATTAGCTGTTTAATATTTCCTTAAATGCTCTAAGTATTAACTATAAATGCAGGATGTGAACCGAAGTCATTAACCCTCCTCTCCACAGGGGTGTATATGGCAGAAGAACATTCATAGGTAACTCCAGCCATGTGCATTGTTCTTCTATTAAATCTTTAATTGCTTAGGAAAAACAAAAACAACCAACTTAACAAATAATAGAACAAAAGGAGAGAAATGTTGGTTCCTTCAGCTCAGGGACTTGGTGAGTGGAGACAAGGAGATCTTGAGATCAACCCCTCAAGCACAGATCATAAACTCCAAGTCCTCTACCTGAGCAAGGTCATGCCTCAGCAGGCTGCCCAGGACCATGTCCAGAAAGGTTATGAATACCTTGACAGGTGAAGACTCCACAACCTCTCTGGTCAGTCTGGTCCTGGCTGTAACCACACACAGTGGAAGTGCTTTCTTGTGCTTAGATGGAATCATATGTGTTGGGCCTATTGGTACTGTCCTGTCACTGGGAACCACTATGAAGTGTCTGTCTGTCTCTTGACCTAGGCAGACTGCAGAAGTGGGCTCAGGAAAACCTCATTAGGCTCAACAGGGCAAAGGGCAAGGTCTTGCACCTGGGTCAGGACAACAATCCTGGCTGGAGATGATGAGATTGAGAGCACCTCTGCAAAGAAGTGCTGGGAGTGGGAAGCTGGACAGGAGCCAGCAACTGGCACTGGCATCTCAGAAAGCCAAAGGCAGCCTGGTCTGCATCCAAAGCAGTGTGGCCAGAGATGGAAAAGGGGCAGTGTGTGGAAGCTGAGGCATAGGAAGTTTCATTTAAACATGAGCAAGACTTCTTTCCCCATGAGGGTGACAGAACACTGGAGCAGGCTGCCCAGGGGAGTTGTGGAGTCTCCCCTCTCTGGAGATATTCAAAACCTGCCCGGACATGTTCCTGTGTGATCTGGTATAGGAGATTCTCCCACGGCAGGGGGGGTTGGAGTCCATGATCTTTCGAGGTCTCCTCCAGCTCCTGACATTCTGTGATTCTGCCAAATAGAGAGAGGGGATCCTGTCCCTCTGCTCTGCTCTGAGGAGACCTCACCTGCAGGGCTGGGTCCAGCTGTGAGGCCAACCAGAACATGAAGGACTTGAAACTTTTGGAGTAGGTCCAGAAGAGGGCCACAAAGTTGATCAGAGTGCTGGAGAACCTCTGCTGTGGGCACAGGCTGGGTGAGCTGGGGCTGTACATCCTGGAGCAGAGAAGGCTGCAGGGAGAGCTTAGAGCTGCATTTCAATAGCTGCAGGGGAGCTGCAGGCAGGCTGGGGAGGAACTGCTGAGAAGGGCCTGTGGGGCTAGGCTGAGGGGCAGTGGTTTGGAAGTGGAGCAGGGCAGAGTTAGGTTGGACATCAGGAAGAAGTTGTGCAGAGTGAGGGTGGGGAGACCCTGGCCCAGACTGCCCATGGAGGTGGTGGAGGCTCCATCCCTGGTGACATTCAAGGTCAAACTTGATGGAGCCCTGACCAACCTCATCTAGTCTCTGCTGACTGCAAGGGGATTGGACAAGATGACATTTGAGGGTCTCTTCCAACCCAATGCATTGTGTGATTCCATGATTCGCCTGCTCAAATCAGGGACTTACACACCTAACATAGGTTCCCCTATAGCCTCACCTTATGGGCACCTTATCTTCCTAACAGTCCTCACTCCTCAAGAGAATCCCATAGGTATAAATCCCAAGTCTCGTTATTAAGAGCTGTGCAGCCAGTTGTTGACCTGCCAGATGTGCCCACTCCTATTCCAGTCCTTCCTCCTCAATGGTAAGACCAAGGAGAGGAAACTTGGACTCTCGGTTTGCTATCTATTGGTAAAGGAAGAACAAGAACTTGTAGTGTCACTAGAGGAGATCATATGTGCCTGTTAGAGCAGCTAAGTCTCATGGCCCAACAGCTGAGAGACTGTCACAGTTTGCCCTAATTGTGGTAGTCAGGCTTGCATACAGAGGAGAAAAAACCCAAACTGATAACTATCAGGTTTCATTTGCAATATGACACACTCCAACCACACAGACAACTGTTTCATCTCAGGGAAGGGAACAGAAGCAGCTGGAGAGTAGGAACATTTTTAATCACTTTGAGGGATTATCTGACCATTCCTTAAGTTAGACAGCTCCAGCAGGCAGTCAGAACACAGCCTGAAGTAGAAAAACAGGGGGGAAAAATGAAAAAAATGAAAAAGAAAAAAAGTATTTCCCCCACTAACTTCAGGCAGTTCTAATGAGTGAGACTTATGCTGAGAAACAGAAGCGAAAAGGAAGCCCCCAGACATCAGTGCTGCCATTTCCTCCAAGCTATGAAGGTGGGGGATTTTTTGTACAACACATTTGAAAACATCAAAATATTAAACAGCTTCTTGAAAGGTCTGAAAAGAAGCTTTAAAGCCCAGAGCACTTTGTTAGTTTGGGTATGTTGGGAAGTCTTTCAATTACAGCTGCGTGGGATGAACTTTCTGTTCATCCATCCATTGTAAAATGTAATTTTAGGGTTCCCAGAGAGTCAAGGCTGCTATGAGACAAACTAGTCCTGTGCTCTCTCTCCATCTTTGTTCTCTCCAAGCATCCCAAGTGGTCTATCAATATGCCATGCTCTGCTACCTTGTACCTGCCATGGGCACAGGGCTGGCAATGTGTAGGAGCAGTGCTCTATCCTGGTGGTGTGAGCCAGACCAGAGCTGTTTCTGCTCAGTGCTGCGAGTTCCTAGCTCAGGCTCTGCTCCCTGAGGCACTTTCTGCATTTCAGGGCAGCTTTGCACAGCCAAGGGCTGCTTCTAGCTGATGGGCAGAGTTCCTGTCAAGGCCTGGGTGCAGAAAGGCTGTGACTTGGACTTGTTCCTGGGCACACCAAGGGCATTGCCACCTTGGGAGGCAGGAAGGCAGAGGTGGCATCTGTGGGAAGGAGCAGACAGGACAGGTGACCCTCAACTGCTCCACAAGGGACTGCAGCACCTGGATAGCATCTACAGGAGAAAGCTGAGGGACCACCAGGATCAAGACTCTTCTTCCCTGGCTGATATGCCAGGGGGACTCTGCCTCTTCTGCCTTCCATCATGATCTCTGTGTTCTTGAATCCAGTTTCAGAATCCAGCTCCTGAATCCAATTCCTATCTGCTGCTGAGTCCAGGCTGGGATTTGCTTAGTGCCTGTTCCCAGCACCACTGGTGCCAGTGCTGCCACCACTGCCATCAGGGGTTGGGTTCCATGTTAGTTTGAATCATAGATTCATCAAAACAACCACGTTGGAAGAGACCTCCAATATCATCCTGTCCCACCTAGCACCCAGCCCTATCCAGTCAACTAGACCATGGCACTGAGTGCCTCATCCAGGCTTTTCTTGAACACCTCCAGTGACAGTGACTCCACCACCTCCCTGGGCAGCCCATTCCAATGCCAATCACTCTCTCTGGCAACAACTTCCTCCTAACATCCAGCCTAGACCTCCCCTGGCACAACTTGGGACTGTGTCCCCTTGTTCTGCTGCTGGTTGCCTGGGGAAGAAGAGACCAGCATTGTTCTTCTTTCCATCCCAGATGGTCCAGTTTCTTTCCCACTTCATCAGCCTCTCTCCCTTCCTCCCTCCCTTTCTCTTCCCTTTGGGAAGCAGAGGGGTTCATGGAAAGCCTCTGAAACTCATCTGGTGGCCAGCTCAGCCCTCCCTGCTCCTCGTCACATGAATCCAGCACTGGTGACAAGAAGCAGTGGAAACAAGGAGTGTCAAAACCTCTCCTCTCCCTCAGAGAATGTGAAAAAGATGCCAGGGGAAAAAAAAAGGCAGGGGGATATATCAAAGCAGTAAGATCCACTCAGATCCTAATCTTTTGTGCTTTCATGGTGATGGTTTCAGATGAGCAAGGCAGCTGCACTGAAAGTGAATTATTTTTTCACACTTAGGAGTACAATTGTGAGGAAGTGAATAGAACCTTGGAGAAAGCAGCAAATCATCTCCGGGCACAAATGTTACTGCGAGATTCAGAGGGAGGCATTAAGACTGACATTTTGGTGATCTTTTTCTTGCTTCCCACTGGAAGGAAATATTTATTATGTGATTTTTTTTTTTTTTTAATATATCTGCCACATGACTCAGTGCCAGAGGTACACTCATTTTAGGTCAGTTCTGAATTCTCACAGACTGATTTAGAAAACTGTCCATTAAACCCACATCCATCTATATCTGCTTAGGCCAACACTTAATGCAAGAGCTTTTATTTCATAGCATCACAGACTGGTTTGGGTTGGAAGAGACCTTTCAAGCTCATCCAGTCCAATCCCCTACAGTCAGCAGGGACATCCTCAACTAGAGCAGGTTGCTCACAGCTCCAGACAACCTGAACCGCAATGGTTCCAGGGATGAGGCATCTGGTGTTAACCAGCACCTCCAGTGCCCTTTCTGCTGGGCAGTTTCCAGCCACTCTACTCCAAGCCTGGAGTGCTCGTGGGGTTGTTGTCACCCAAGCGCAGGACCCAGCCCTTGGCCTTGTTGAACCTCAAACCCACTGACTTGAGCTGTTTAGACCAACCTATGCAGAATCCTTTTCAAAGCCTTTCTGCCCTGCCGCAGATCAACTTGTCAATGACACTGATGAGGGCACAGAGTGTCTGCTCAGCAAGTTTGCTGATGACACCAAGCTGGGAGGCTTGGCTGATACAGCTGAAGGCTGTGTGGCCATCCAGAGAGACCTGGGCAAGCTGCAGAGCTGGGCACAGAGGAACCAGGTGAAGTTCAACAAGGACAAGTGCAGAGTCCTGCATCTGGGGAGGAATAACAAACTTCACCGGTACAGGCTGGGAGGTGATCTGCTGGAGAGCAGCCCTGTGGAGAGGGACCTGGGGGTCCTGGTGGATAACAGTTATCCATAGCACAGCAATGTGTCCTTGTGGCCAAGAAGGCCAATGAGATCCTGGGGTGTACTAGGAGGAGTGTGTCCAGCAGATCAAGGGAGGTTCTTCTCCCCCTCTACTCTGCCTTGGTGAAACCTCATCTTGAATACTGTGTTCAGCTTTGGGCTCCCCAGCTGAAGAAGGACAGGGATCTGCTGGAGAGGGTCCAGCAGAGGGCTAGGAGGATGATTAGGGGACAGGTGGGCATGGCTTATGAGGAGAGGCTGAGGGACCTGGGGCTTTTTGGTCTGGAGAAGAGAAGACTGAGAGAGGATTTGATAAATGCTTGTAAGTATCTGAGGGCTGGCCAGGAGGAGGGGGACAGGCTCTGCTCACTGCTCCCTGTGATAGGACATGGAGCAATGGGTGTAAGTTGCAGCACAAGAAGTTCTGCCTCAACACAAGGGGGAACTTCTTTACTCTAAGGGTCACGGAGCTCTGGAACAGGCTCCCCAGAGAGGCTGTGGAGTCTCCTTCTCTGGAGCCTTTCAAGGCCTGTCCTTTGTGATCTGTGTTAGATAGGATTGTCCTGCTCTGGCAGGGGGGTTGGACTCAATGATCTCCTTGGGTCCCTTCCAGCCCCTAACATCCTGTGAACGCTGCCATCCAATTCATGATGCACTCAATATGCTGACCTATATCGCCGACAAAGTTGTTACACAGGGTATTACTGCTTAGAGACACTACAGTGGAAACTAACTCTTCCAAGTTACTTTTGAAGGTCTTAGACTGAAGTAATTTCCACAGACATTAAACAAAGATTCACAGATTCATAGAATGATTTGGTTTGGAGGGTCCTTGAGGATCATCTAGGTCCAACCCCCTGCCATGGGCAGGGACACCTCCCACTAGTCCAGGTTGCTCAAGGCCTCATCCAACCTGGCCTTCACCACCTTGAGGGAGGGGGCATCCACAGCCTCCCTGGGCAACTTGTACCAGGGTCTCACCATCCTCATTCTCAACAGTTTCTTTCTCCTGTCCAGTCTCAATCTCCCCTCTCCCAGCTCAAAGCCATTGTCCCTCATCCTGGCATTTCCAGCCCTTGTCCAAAGTCTCTCCCCAGCAATCCTGGAGCACCTTCAGGTACAAGAAGGCTGTTCTAAGGTGCCCCTGGAGTCTTCCCTTCTCCAGACTGAACAACCCCAACTCTGCCAGCCTGTCCCCATAGGTAGGGTGTTCCATCCCTCTGATCATCTTGGTGATCTCCTCTGGACCCTCTCCAGCAGCTCCGTGGCCCTCTTACACTGATCACAGAATCATAGAATCATAGAATCAACCAGGTTGGAAGAGACCTCCAAGATCATCCACTCCAACCTAGCACCCAGCCCTATCCAGTCAACTAGACCATGGCACTAAGTGCCTCATCCAGGCTTTTCTTGAACACCTCCAGGGACGGTGCCTCCACCACCTCCCTGGGCAGCCCATTCCAATGGGAAATCACTCTCTCTGTGAAGAATTTCCTCCTAATATCCAGCCTATATGGCACAAGACAAAGAGTCTGTGGAACATTTTCCTCCATGAGCTGTCCCTTCCTCTGCATCTGTGCTGTCACTCACAAACATAACGTTGTGCACGCAACTCCTGACTGCACTTGTGTAGTGTTAACCAAGTTTAAAAATGTATTTATCTTTTTGTCTTATCATTCAGTTGAGGATTTCAGAGGTAGCTTCCAAAGGCAGACAATATTCCTAACATAAGTCTTCAATGATAATGCAAAGTCTTCACCGAGGCACACAAAGAATCTCTGGGGACCTGGGAAGCAAAGCCAGATCATGTGAACCCTGAAGCATCCTCTAGCCACTAGGAAATGCTGCTTAATTAATTTGGTTAATATTTACACTCTGCATAGGAAAACAGAAATATTTAAATCACTTCTAATCTAATGATACTGTGCTAATGACCTGAGCTAAGGACTTGTGATATTACTGAAGATTTGTGAGTTAATTAGAACGGCATCCGGTAAAGTCTGCAGATCACTTCACAGAAGACAGATGCTCACCATGAGGATAACCAAGCTGCAGTGATTAAAAATGAGGTCCCAACTTAACTTGCGATAAACCTAAACAAAAAATGAGTAATTAACCAAATATTTGGGATGCACAGGCTCTGTTCATGTAAGCTGTATCGCTTGGTCTGAAGCCATCTC
Organism: Pogoniulus pusillus; assembly: GCF_015220805.1. NCBI lineage: Eukaryota > Metazoa > Chordata > Aves > Piciformes > Lybiidae > Pogoniulus > Pogoniulus pusillus. The sequence continues at coordinate 40,145,522 of NC_087309.1, forward strand.
AGCAAGAGGGATGTTTTCAGAGCAGTATCTGGTGTCCTCAACAGAGAAGCCATCAATAGCTTCATTATTTAGTTAGAAAAGTTACATGACCCAATTAATCTTCACAGGCAGGTGGTATTTCGGGGAGAAGTGAAGTGTATTGCAGCTCACAACTCAAATCTCTCCTTTCACAAGGGATTTCAGTGACTCATAAAAATCTTCAGGTTGAGAGGCTTTAAGCATTTCAGGCAGCAGGAGACTAAGGGCTGTGATTAAAATAATGCATCTTTTAAATCCTGATCATAGACTTCTTCCACATGTAACAACCTTTGGGATTAGGGAATACCTCTGCCATCCCCACCCTTAATTTTACATGACCCTTGGAAGCACAACAGTCTTAGTGATGCAGATAGGTGACACTAGGATCAGGATTGTATCAAGTTTCTCTGGTCAATAGCAACTGCAGTTTCTAGACCTTATGGTCATGGAATCATTCAGGCTGGAAGGAATCTCCAATCTCCTGCTCAAAGTAGAATCAGCAATGAGTTTACATCAGGCCACCCAGAGCTTCAGCTATTTAGGTCCTAAAAGCTTCAAACAGCAACTCACAAAATTTCTGGGCCATTGCAGAACAATTGTTTTGTTTGGAAAAGCTCTCTAAGATTATGGAGTCCAACTGTTGCATCAACACCACCATGTCCACTAAATCATGTCCCAAAGTGCCATTTCTAGACATATCTTTAACACTTCCAGGGATAGTGACTGCACCACCTCCCTGGGCAGCCTGTTCCAGTGTCTGACCACTCTTGCAGCAAAGAAATTGTTCCTCATGGTCAACCTAAACCATTCCTGGAACAATTTCAGGCCATTTCTTTGACTTATTTCACTTGATACTAGGGAGAAGAGACCAAGCCTCGCCTTACTGCAACCCCCTTTCAGGGCAGTAAGGTCTCTCCTCAGCTTCCTCTTCTACGTGCTGCACAACCCCAGTCCTCTCAGCTGCTCCTCTACAGACTCTTCACCAGAGTGAAGACTCTTCACCAGCTTTGTTGCCCCTCTCTGTACACGGTCCAGCAATTCAGTGTCCTCCATGTAACAATTCTGATGGCAAGAAAGGTTCTCCAGCACGAACCTCTTTTGTTTCAAATTACTCCAGTTGCCTTTTCCACCTCACTGTGAATAGTCTGGCTCAATCTTCAAGCAGACCTTCTTGAAAGCAGTAGAGGGCTGCTGTTCAGATCATAGAACCATCACAGAATCACAGAATAGGTTGAGTTGGAGGCACCTTAAAGATAATCTTGTTTGAGGTCCCCGGCCATGGGAAGGGACTCCTTTCAATAGCTTGCTTCAAGCCTCATCAAATCTGGCACCATATGCTTCTCTGGACAGCCTGTGCCAGTGCCTCACCATACTCGTAGCAAAGAGTTTCTTCCTTACATGTAAAGTCACAGAAAGTCTTCTCTTTTCCAGGTTCTTTGAAGCCCATGTCCCTCAGTTTCCTTTGACAGGGCAAGTGCTCAAGTGTCCTCACCATCCTGACAACACTCCACTGCAGTCACTCACATTAATCCATGTCTTTCTTGTACCAGGGTGCCCCAAAATGGACACCATTCTGGATGCATTCTATCAAGGGCTGAGCAGAGAGGATAATCAACTTGCCCAGTCCAATGTTTCCTGTTAATGCAGCCCAGGGTTCTGGAGGACCTCTTTCCTGCTGGGGGTATGCTGCTGGCTGATGTTTATCTTGCTGTCTTCCAAGACACCCAGGCCTATTTTGGACAGCTATTTCACAATCAGCTCCCACCCGTATCATAGCAATTGCCTTCTTATCCCCACAAAGCATAGAAACATGGAATTGGTCAGGTTGCAAAAAAAGAGCTTTAAGATCATCAAGTCCAGCTGTTAACCCAGAGCTGCCAGGTCGCCACTAAATCATGTCCCTCAGCAACTCATCTCTGCCTCTTTGAAACACCTCCAGCTTGGTCCAGTATTTGAGAACCCTTTCAGGGCAGAAACCTTTCCTAACGTCCAACCTAAACTGCCCTGGGGCATCACTAAATTATATCCCTAAGTAACACATCTACATGTTTTCTGAACACCTCCAGGAATGGTGGCTCCACCACCTCCCTGTGCAGCCTGTTCCAATGCCTGACCATTACTTTCAGTGAAGGCATTGTTCATAAAACACAAACTAAACCTTCCCTGGTACAGCTTGAGGCCATCTCCTCTTATCCTGTCACTTGTTACTAGAGAGAAGAGACCAATCCTAACTTGGGTCCAATCCTCTCTTCAGGGAGCTGTAGAGAGCAGTGAGGTCTCCCCCTCAATCTCCTCTTCTCAAGTTTAAACAATCCCAGGTACCTCAGCTGCTCCTCAGCAGATCTCCTCTTCAGACCCTTCACCAGCTTTGTTGCCCTTCTCTGGACCTGCTGACACCCCTCAATGTCCTTCTTGGAGTGAGGGGCACAAAAGTGAACCCACTACTCAAAGTGTGGCCTCACCATTGCTGAGTACAGGGTGACAATCACGGCTCATAATGCACCCCAGGAGACTCTCTGCCTTCTTGGCTACAAGGGAACATTTTTGTTCCATGGATTACTTATTGTCTGCTATGACTTGAAGGTTCTTCTCTGTGGAGTTGCTTTCCAGTAAGTCAACCCCTAATGTACACTGGTGCATGGTGCTGTTCTTCCCTAAGTGCAGGACTCTATACTTATCACTGTTGAACCTCATGAAGTTCCTTTCCTCCCAACTCTCCAACTTCTCCAGGTCTGGCTGAATGGCTGCACAGCCTTTTGGTCTGTCAGCCAGTCCTTCTAGTTTTGGATCATCCACAAACTTCCTGAGAATACGGTGAAGATGTTGATCAAAACTGCACTTTAATGTCAGATCACAGAATTGTTAGGGTTGGAAGGAACCAGTTCAAACCCCCTTGCTATGGGCAAGGATACCTCACACTAGATCAGGTTGCTCAGAGTCATGTAAAGCCTGGCCTTAAAAACTTCCAGGGATGAGGCTTCCACCACCCTCATGGGCAACCTGTTCCAGTGTCTCACCATCATCATGGTGAACAACTTCTTCCTAGCATCCAATCTGAATCTCCCCTTCTCTAGCTTGGATCCATTCCCCCCAGTCCTTACACTGCCTGACACCCTAAAAAGTCTCTCACCAGCTTTCTGTAACCCCTTTCTATGCTGGAAGGACACAACAACGTCACCTTGGAGCCTCTCCAGACTCTCTCCAGACTGAATAGCCCCAACTTTCTCAGTCTGTCTCAATAGGAAAGGTGCTCCAGCCCTCTGATCATCCTTGTGGCTCTTCTCTGGATGCATTCCAGCATGTCCATATCCCTCTTGCAATAGGGGCTCCGGAACTGGATGCACTACTCCAGGTGGGGTCTCACCAGAGTGGAGTAGAGGGGGAGAATCACCTCACTTGACCTATTGGCCAAGGCAGCCCAGTGTCTGGTTGGCTCTCTGGGCTGGAAGTGCACACTGGTAGCTCATGTTGACCTTCTTGTCCACCAATACCCCCATGTCCCTTTTGTCAGGGCTCCTCTCCAGCCAGTCACTGCCCAGCCTTTATCACTGCTTGGGATTGCCCTGATGCAGATGCAGAACTTGCACTTGCTCTTGTTGAACCTCATGAGATTGGCTTGTGCCCAACTCTCTAGCTTTTTGAGGTGCCTCTGGATGGATCCTTTCCCTCCAGCATGTTAGCTGCACCACACAGCTTGGTGTCATCAGCAAACTGGCTGAAGGTTCACTCTGTGCCACTGTCCATGTTGCTAATGAAGATGTTAAACAAGGCTGGTCCCAGTACTGATCCTTGAGGGACTCTGCTCATCACTGGCCTCCACCTGGACATGGACCCAGCATATCAACTGGTCCTGCACACATGGTGTCACCCAAAAACTTGACGGGAGTGCACTCTGCCTGCTACTCCAAGTCACTAATAGAGATATTAATGGGACAGGTCCTTGTGCACTGTGGTACCCCACTTCTTACCAACCTCCATTAAGCACTGTTCTCCAGGACCAACTTCCTAACTCACTTTGGCTTTTTTAATACCCATCAAATTGCCCATCATGACAACCCAGAAAATACACTGCTTTTGGAGTGCAAACACTGATACAAACATAAACCTCACAAAACTTTGCAATAGAACACAGGCGAAGTTCTAAAACCATGCAGATACAGAAAAACTGACCACAGCTTCTCATATGTGCCTGTAAAAGCTTGAGACATGTTTTTATTGTCTGTTACTTGTAAATGTTTGGTACTTTCCATCCCAGCTAGAGGCACTGAATTAAATGATGGCATCAGATGAGGAGAAGTAGTTGAGAAAAGGAGAAAAATTAAGAGAATGAGAAAAAAATAAGAAGAGAAGAAGAAATTAAGAAGAAACTAAGAAAAGAAAAATAAATTGAGAAAAGCAAAAGAAATAAAGAAAAGGAGAAGAAACTGAGAAAAGGAGGAGAAGTTAAGAAAAGAGACTAAGAAAAGGAGAAGAAATTGAGGAAAGGAGGAATTAAGAAAATAAACTATGAAAAGGAGAAGAAATTGAGAAAAGGGAAAGAAATTAAGAAAAGAAGAAACTAAGAAAAGGAGAATAAATGGAGAAGAGAAGAAATTAAGAAGGGTCTAAAAAAGGAGAAGAAATTGAGAAAGAGAAAAGAAAATAAGAAAAGAAGAAACTAAGAAAAGGAGAATAAATGGAGAAGAGAAGAAATTAAGAAGGGTCTAAAAAAGGAGAAGAAATTGAGAAAGGGAAAAGAAAATAAGAAAAGAAGAAACTAAGAAAAGGAGAATAAATGGAGAAGAGAAGAAATCAAGAGTATAAAAAAAGGAGAAGAAATCGAGAAAAGGAAAAGAAATTCAGAAAAGAAATTAAGAAAAGGACAAGAAACTTAGAAAAGAGGAAGAAATAGGGAAAAAGAGAAGAATGTGAGAAATAAATTAGGAATAGGAGATGAAATTGAGTTAAGAAGACAAAAAATAAGAAAATAAGAAGAAATCAAGAAAAGGAGAGCAAATCAGAAGAGGAGAAAAAACTGAGAAGAAAAGGCTTATATTAAGTTCAACGAATGGTAACATCAGTGATAAACTATGAAATCCAGTAAAATGTGATAACATTGTGAAACTGTTAACAAATTGAAATAATTTTAACCTTTAGCTTCAATATGTGAAATAAAAAAACCCCAAGCCCTTGCAACAGAAGGACACAGCGGCACAAAATGGATCTCAAACAATTTGCCATCTCCTGACCAGTGAAGCCTCTCATCTCTGCTCCCACACAGACCAGATTCTCAGGGTAGGACACGTCCTGCCTCGTTTTTACATGACATTTCCAACTAAAACAGACACATTTTATTGGACAGCTGGAGAGAAAAAGTAAAAAATGCTGCAGGTGGGAAAATCATCCACTGAGCATTGTGGACTGAGCTGCTTTCACTAAGGTGTCATATCTGAACTCAGGTTAAGAAACTTTATCTAGTTTAAAAGACAAAGAAAGAAGAAACAAAGGAAAAGAAAGGGGAAAGGGGAAAGGCGAAAGGGGAAAGGGGAAAGGGGAAAGGGGAAAGGGGAAAGGGGAAAGGGGAAAGAAGAAAGGGAAAAGGGGAAAGGGAAAAGGGGAAAGGGAAAGGGAAGGGAAAGGAAAGGAAGGGAAGGAAAGAAAAGGGGAAAGGAAAGGGAAGGGAAGGAAAGGAAAGGGGAAAGGAAAGGGAAGGGGTAAAGAAAGGGAAAGGGAAAGGGAAAGGGAAAGGGAAAGGGAAAGGGAAAGGGAAAGGGAAAGGGAAAGGGAAAGGGAAAGGGAAAGGGAAAGGGAAAAGGAAAGGGAAAGGAAAAGGAAAAGAAAGGGAAAAGGAAAAGAAAGGAAAGGACATGCATGTGCCCAGTGCAGAGAAGACTTACTGTATCATGCTGCCTGTTGTCTTTGCCTGATACAATCAAGAAGTAGTTCCATGCCAGAAGCAGCAACAAAGCCAGTGGTATCATGTAAAGCTCGAAGTTCCAGACCACAAAAAGAAAAAGCTGGAAGACAGATCACAATTAAAATAAATGATTCAAATCAGCACTATATTAAACACTTGTGCCCATTTGAAACAACAGATTAAGACAATCCTAAAGAAGGCCACCTCTCCTAAGGTAGGAAAATTGTTCAGCCTCCTAGCTGACTGGCCACTTACCTGCATGAAACAAACCCTACACCTTCCACTGAACCTTAGTTCTTGGAAAAAGGAAAGTGATGTAGTCTGAGAGGAATGCTAAGTTGTTCTTTCATAAAATCCTAGAATCACAGAATGGCTCACATTGGGATGGAGCTCAGAGATCATCTGCTCCAACCTCCCTACCATGGGCAGGGCTGCCTCTAAAACAGACTCAGGTGCTCAAGGCCTGATCCCATTTGGCCTTGAACAAAGTGATGCAGAATAGCATAGCAGCAAGATGACAGTTTCAGAAATAAAAGGTGAGTTATTTCCATTACTGAAATAACATGCATGGAAGAAAGAATGTGGTTGTTTGGTAATGATCTACAATGATGTCACACAAAAGCAAACACCACAACTAAACCTGAACAGGTTGCCCAGGGATGTAGTCGAGTTCCCACTCCTGAAGACACTCAAGGTCAGACTTGATGTGGCCCTGGGCAGCCTGATCTAGCTGGAGGTGTCCCTTCTGAGTGCAAGAGTGTTGGACAAGGTGACCTTTGAGAGTGCCCTCCAACCTGATGTAACCTGAAAAAATCTTTTGCATAGAAAACTAGGTAAGAATGTCCAACTATCTCAATGAAAGCAGAGTAGAACAATACTGACTACAGAATCATCAAAAATGGGACTGAAAGGAATGCAGAGAAGCCACCTCAGACCACCAGTTTGAAAACTTTAGAAGTACTGAGGTGTTTCTTCAAAACACCCTGAGTGCTGACAGGTGGAGGATGGCAAAAGCATGGCAAAGTTGGGTCTCTCAGAAATCTGCACTTTCATAACTGGGGCTCCTCTCCATCACTGGGGCCATGTGGGGCACTGGGGCCCCATAAAATCTAAGAATTACAGAATTGCTTTGGTTGCAAGAGACACTTAAGATCATCAAGTCCAACTATTAACTCCACACTGCTAAGTCACCATGGCCCTCACCATGTCTGCACAGCTATTCAGTCCCTCTAGACTTAGTGCTATGGTCTAGTTGATTGGACAGGGTCGAGTGCTAGGTTGGACTGGATGATCTTGGAGGTCTCTTCCAACTTGGTTGATTCTATGATTCTATAGTAGCACTACCATTGCCCTGGGCAGACTTGGGCCAAGCTGTGACACCTCTTTCTGTGAAAAAAATTCTTCCTCCCTTAATGCAACTTGAGGACATTTCCTCTCACCCTATCACTTGTTACTACAGAGAAGAGACCAACACCCACTTTGTTCCAACCTCCCCTCAGGAGTGAGCAAAAAGTTCTCCCTTCAGCCTCCTTTTTTCCAGACTAAACATCCCCAGGTCTCTCAGCTGCTCCTCCCCAAGCCCTCTTCTCCAGACCCTTCACCAGCTTTGTTGCCCTTCACTGGACCTTCAGCCCCTCAATGTCCTTCTTGGAGCGGCCCATCCCTACTCTTTTCTGTGGAGCTCTGACAAGTTTCTAGTGCTAGACCTCAGTATCAGTTCTGCCAGCCCCATCAAGTGGTACAACACTGACTTTTCTGAAGCCTGGAGGCCCTTGTCAGATCCTCCAAACGTCTAGCAGATACCGATCCCTGATGGTGCTGGTACAACATCAGTGGTTGGAAGGAAAGAACTTACTTTGACTTGGGTGGGCTCAAACCGAAACCGTCTTTATACACAACATTCCATAGGGAAAAAAAAACCCCAAACAAAAAAAAAAAGGAAAAGCCTTTGCTTTATCCAGCTTCAGCCATAGTCTGGGTTTGCTTTCCTCCTCTGCAACAAAACCCAAGCATGAATTACACAAATTACACTACACACCACGACTGGATATACACAGAGGAATCCTGCTAAGCTCTTTTTGTCCAAATAGTTTGACTTTTGATCATGGTTGCTCTCTGTCTGGGCTTTGGGCTGCAGCTCTCTCTCTCTAACCCAACCTGCCGTCTTTGTGACTAATCCACCTGCTTCCTAACCACCCCAGCTGACCCTCCAATCTTCCTTGGGCATAAGGCAAGATCTGGGGTAAGGGAGAGGGGTTGGAGAAAGGTGAAAGGGCAGTTGGGAGCCCCTCCTGGGGACTCAGGTTTCTGGGAGGGCTGCTGTGTTTCTGTATTACCTTTTACCTTGTATATTTCTGTATATAACTGTATGTACTGTAAATATCTGCTTGTATATTGTGCTAAGCTGTAAAAATAAGCTTCATTCAACTTCCAGAGCTGCTGAATCTAGTCTGGGTGATTTTCAAAGTGTGAGGGGGCTGGGAACACCCAAACCATCACAGTTGTGCTTTTAAAACCTAACAAAACGAATGGTTCTGCCTCAGAACTAGAAAACTTAAGGAAATGCCAGCACCCAGATAAGGCAAAAAAGGTCTGACTTTCCCGAGTCTGCAAGATACAGACACAAAGATTAGTAAGATAAAACGTGAATTTAAAAAGCCTTAGATGGGTTTTTGTTTAGAGATGGATTTTAAAAGTCTTCTGTGGGGTTTCTGTTTAGGGTTAAACCAAACTGCTCTTATTAGGCACAAGCTCTCACCAGACACAGAAGAAAAATCTGTATTTTAGGGCTATGAAGATGATTAAGGGGCTGGAGCATGTGCCCTGACACCCCTGTGATCTGGGGCGTCAGGACTAGTCAGTCAGGACTGGGTTAGAGAACACTTGTGCTAAATTAAAACACACAAATCCAAGGGTCAGAATGGTTGCATCCATGAGTGCTAAGTGAAATGTCTGGTATTGTTGCTGAGCCTCTCTCCATCACTTTTGAAAAGTCCTGGAGAAGAGGAAAGGTGCCTGATGACTGGAAGAAAGCCAGTGTCACTCCAGGCTTCAACAAAGGCAAGAAGGAAGACCCAGGCAACTCCTGCCCAGTCAGCCTCACCTCCATCCCTGCAAAGATCATGGCTCAGCTCATTCTGGAGGCCATCTCTAACCACATGGAAGAAAAGAGGGTTATCAGGAGTAGCCAAGGTGGATTTACCAAGGGAAAATCTTGCTTGACTAATCTGATAATCTTCTATAAAACCATGACCTAACGGGCAGACAAAGGAAGAGCTCTGAATGTCATCTACCTTGACTTCATCAAGGCTTTTAATACTGTCTCCCATAACATGCTGCTGTGGATGACTCTGCTTTGGCAGAGGGGCTGGACTGGATGATCTCCAAAGGTCCCTATCCACCTCCACCATGCTTGGATTCTATGCCAGTACTATGAAGGCAATGCAAGTGAAGTAACCTTGTGGTGAGAGATGAGCTCACAAAACACAGATGGGAGAGAACAAGAATTATAGAATCATAGAATCATAGAATCAGCCAGGTTGGAAGAGACCTCCAAGATCATCCAGTCCAACCTATCACCCAGCCCTATCCAGTCAACTAGACCATGGCACTAAGTGCCTCATCCAGGCTTTTCTTGAACTCCACCACCTCCCTGGGAGGGAGATTCCCAGTATTAGACAAAATGTCTACATAAACTAGATGGTCTTTCAAGGTCCCTTCCAACCCATAACATTCTGTGTCAAAAAAGAGAAAACTCAAAATATGGTGCAGAGCCAAGAGAAAATCCAGGACTCAGTTCTTAAGCACAAAGCAGGGAGAGGGAGCAAAGAGAATGCTATGTAGAAACCTTCACAGATGAAGTGGAGGAAAGCCTATGTATCCATCCATAGAGGAAAAAAAACAACCCGAAAAGCCAAGGAATGCATCTAAAAGGACAGTTCTTGGACTTGCCCATGCCCTGTAGCATCCAGTGGAACGTAGACTGTATCTGGCATGATCTCTTCCAAGGAAATAATGGCTCTGGTTCTGTCTAAAAAAAGGATCCTCATCACTCCTGAAAAAAGCCAACTATTTTAAGGGAGGAGTGGGAGTCTCAAAGGTTATAGTTTAATATAGCTGCCACTTCTTACACAGAAGAATGTGAGTGAGGACTTTTTTTTTTTGCCTTCTCCCCCATGAGATCAAGACTTTCAAAGCCACAGGCATGAACTGGCCACTTACACCAGCGGATCAGCTGACGCCCTTAGTGAGAGGCACACGCAGGGAACGATCATTCAGGGAGGCACACGATGCTATCCCTGGTGTACAACACTTCAAAAAATAATTTAGGTTAGAATATTGAATGCCCCATTCTTTTGCAAACTACAGTATATTTAAAAAAGAAATCTCATCCAAAATGATTAACACTTCCTACTGTTCAGAGGGAAAAAAAAAAAACCCCAACCCTGCCCTTTCAGACTAGCAGCTGCGGATCATTAGCTTTCCAGTGATGAGATGTGTTTGATGAGTATTTTTCTTTCTAATTAAGAGATGAGATTCTCTATTTGACTCTCTCTTCAGACAGAAGTGAAGAGAAAGATTTCTGCCTGTGTGGAAAGGCCATATTCTAAGAGAACAATTATTTCAGATTTCTTTTTATCTACCTCCACCCAATTTCATTTCATTTTTTAACAGAACCCAGTTAGCACCCACAGGCTTCACAGCATTAACCCCCGAATTTCCCAGCTCTTTTTCCCAAAGCTTTTTCCTTCTGCTTCTATTCTGATCACCAGCAGAAAGGATCATGTCAAAAAAAAAGACTACTCCACACAGGAGACACTGACCCACATCTTCAGGTGCAGGAGAGAGCAGTACTGAGTGTAAGATGCTCCCAGATGATGTGTAGGGAGCTTTCCAGAACCTGCAGCCATGCAGCAACCTTCATATAAATGTGACCTGCCTAGCAATGAGGGAAAGGCTGTGGATGTCGTCTGCTTGGACTTCTGTAAAGCCTTTGACATTGTCTCCCACAGCATCCTCCTGGGAAATCTGGCTGCATGTGGCTGGGATGGGTGGACACTTCACTGGGTAACAGAATGGCTGGGTGATTGGACCCACAGACTGGTGGAGAACGGACTTGACTCCAGTTGGTGACCAGTCACCAGTGGTGTTCCCCAGGGATTGCTGCTGGGGTCAGTTTTCTTTAATGTCTTTGTCAATGGTCTGGGTGAGTGGATCGAGGCTCCCTCAGTAGGTTTGCAGATGATATGAAGTTGAGCAGTAGTGCTGGTAAGCTGGAAGGTGAAGAGGCTCTGCAGAAAGGACCTGGCCAGGCTGGACCAATGGCTTGAGGCCAAAGGGATGAGATTCAACAAGGCCAAGTGCCAGGACCTATTCCTGGGTCACAACAACCCCGTGAACACTCCAGGCTTGGGGCAGAGTGGCAGCAAAGCACCCAGCAAAAAAGGATTTAGGGGTGCTGGCTGATAATGAGCCAGTCTGTGCCCAGGTATCCACAGTATCCTGGCCTGGTTTAGCAATAGTGTGGCTGGCAGGAGCAGGGCAGGGATTGTGCCCCTGTACTGGGTCTGGTGAGCCCACACCTTGAGTATTGGGTTCAGCTTTGGGTCCCTCACTCCATGAAGAGTATTGAGAAGCTGCAGAAGAGTACTGAGGGGCTGGAGAGTGCCCAGAGAAGGGCAAAGAAGCTGGTGAAGGGTCTGGAGAACAGCGCTGGTGAAAAGCAGCTGAGATTGTTCAGCCTGGACAAAAAGAGGCTGAGGGAAGACCTTCTGGCTCTCTCCAGCTCCCTGAAAGAGGTTTAGAGACAGGTGGAGGTTGGGCTCTTGTCCCAGGTGACTTGTAATAGGATGCGCTAGGGGAGGTTTAGGTTGGACATGAGGAACAATTTCTTCTCTAAAAGGGGTGTTGAGGCCTGGCCCAGGCTGACAAGGACAGTGGCAGAGTTACCATCCCTGGAGGGGTTTCAAAGCTGTGCAGATGAGGTGCTGAGGGACATGGTTTATTGGTGGACATGGCAGTTCTGGGTTAAGGGTTGATCTTAAAGTACCTGAAGGGAGGCTGTAGCCAGGTGGGGGTTGGTCTCTTCTCCCAGACAACCAGCAACAGATCAAGGGGACACAGCCTCAAGTTGTGCCGGGGAAAGTATAGGCTGGATGTTAGGAGGAAGTTCTTGCTAGAGAGACTGATTGGCATTGGAATGGGCTGCCCAGGGAGGTGGTGGAGGCAACGTCCCTGGAGGTGTTGAAGAAAAGCCTGGATGAGGCACTTAGTGCCATGGTCTAGTTGATTGGACAGGGTTGGGTGATAGGTTGGAGTGGATGATCTTGAAGGTCTCTTCCAACCTGGCTGATTCTATGATTAAAGATCTCTTCCAATCAAAATGATTCTGTGATTGTACTGTGGTAGGAATTCTACATCCATAACTCACATGCTGTTTAACACAGGGCTATGCTCACGCTCTGAGGTTCCACGACACCATGATGTAGCTGGGCAGTAGTATCATCATCATCATCATCATCATCATCATCATCATCATCATCATCACAGAATCATATGAAGGCTGTTCAGATGAAATTGCTGCTGAGATGTATTTCAGAAACAAGCCGGGTGGGCTGTGAAGCACATCAAGTGAATCACAGCTATTCGTCAGACTTGTTTCTCTCACAACTAGTGCACCACGCTCAGATGAAAGAAATGAGGTGAAGCAGCACTGTGGGTTGGTTATCAACATGGAAAAAACACGACCAAAAAATGCCCAACCTAGGGAGAAATGCATTTTTAATTTGTTGAGTGTTCTTCTAGGTGTGAGACTCAACTGCCCTAACGAAAGCCACCACAGATGTTTCAGGACAGAAAAAGGCTCATTTCAACTGGGCTCAAGTAATTCACCCAGCCTGTGAAGATCTCATTATTATTTATCATGGAAGTATCTCCATTTTATTTTTATACATGAAATAAATATGACGATTGAGAGTAAAAACCTAAACCACAGTGAATTTGACTGTTCTAATTCCAGCAAAGAGAAAGAAGGTGCAGAAAAACCTCTAAGCTTGCTTCTGACTTCACTAAATCAGGTTCCTCAGCACCACATCTCCATGGCTTTTCAATCCCTCCAGGGATGGGGACTCCACCACTCCTCTGAGTGGCCAGTACCAGGCCTTGGCAACCCCTCTGGGGAAGAAATTGTTCCTCATGTCCAGCATAAACCTCTTCTGGCACAAGCTGAAGCCATTTCCTCATCTCCTATCACAGGTTTCTCAGGAGAAGAGTCCAGCCCCCACCTCTGCCCAACCTCTTTTCAAGGAGCTCACAATCAGAGAATCACAGAATTCCTCCACCTGGAAAAGGCCTTTAAGATTGACTCTAACCATTCTCTAACTCTACCAAGTCTGGTGCTAAACCATGTCCCACAGCACCACATCTGTGCAGCTCCAAAACACCTCTAGGGATAGAGGTTCAATCACCTCTGTCCTGGGCAGCCTGGTTTAGTGTTTTGAGAGCCCTTTCAGTGAAGAATCTTCTAATGTCCAACCTAAACTTTCCCTGGGGCAACCTAAGGCTATTTCCTCCCATCCTATCACTTTTTATTAGGGAGAAGAGACCAAACCCAATCTGTGGCCAACCTCCTCAAAGAGAGTAATGAGGTCTCCCCTCAGCCTCCTCTTCTCCACACTAACCACCCCCAGCTCCCTCAGCTGCTCCTCTCCAGCCCTCTTCCCCACCTTTGCTGCCCTTCTCTGGATGTGCTCCAGCCCCTCAATGTCCTTCTTGGAGGGAGGGGCCCAAAACTGATCCCAGTACACGAAGTGTGGCCTCACACCTGCCCTGCTCCTGCTGGCCACACCATTCCTGGTCCAGATCAGGATGCTGGTGGCCTTCTTGGCCACCTGGGCACTGCTGGCTCATCTTCAACCTCTGCTGACCAACATCCCTCAGGTCCTTGCTAAGCATTTTGCAGCCACTCGTCCCCAAGCCTGGAGCATTTATGGGGTTGTTGTGACCTAGCTGCAGGACCCAGGTCTTGACTTTGTTGAACCTCATACAACTGACCTTGGCTCATTGATCCAGCCTGGCCAGATCAACTGTAAGCAGCTTCACATAGCAAAAGTGAAGTGGAAATAAAGCTGACCATCTCCTCTGCCCCCCCTTGGATATTTACAAAACGTGGAATCTCTTTGGCCATTTTTTTCCCTTCCCCTAAGCATTTCCAACTTGCATTATTACAGCTGCATAGCTAGCACCCAGGTGAACATCAGAAGGATGAAAGATGATCCACTGAGGTCACAACCATATACAGAGCTTCTTGCCATTCTCAGAGCACCTCATCACGGATTTGTCCTCTCAGACTACTAAATCCAGACAAAGTGAGAGAAATTGATAGTACTTTTCCTATGAGCAATAACACCTGGCATCGGGTAACAGAAGTCCAGCTAGGACACCTGAGATCAAAGGCACAGCTGAGAATGTGGCTATTAGGTTCATGGAACCCTCATCCCATGTTAATGCCATGTTTCCCCAACAATACCCAACTGTTCACTCAATGACCCATGTCTTTGTTTCAGCAGCATTACCTAGCAGACTGGAATTATTTTCCAAGAGGAAAAAGTGCTACTAATGCCTGTCCCCAGATGGATTTTGCTTTGGTTTAAGATTCGACTCTTAGGTGGGCCTATTCTTTTTGAGCACAGAGGGGCAGTCACCAGCTGTAAGATCCAAGCCACTTTGTAATTCAGAGTGCTCAATTTTACTCTGTGTTTATCAAAAAGATGCACTTTGGGCCTCTTCCCATTGCACATACCCCATTTCCATGCTGGAAATCAACCCTGTCCTTCCAGATTTTAAGATTCCTAAAAAAAGATAACAATTCCCTTCTGATGGAAGCATTCTACTCAAAACACTGTTTCTAAAATGTACCTTTCAGGTCATCTTTTGCTATTCTTTTCCTTTTTGAACATATAGCTCTATGTCACTAACCCATGTTTATGTACCTTTTACACAAAAGAAAAATTGTAATCTGGAAGATGTTTTTTTTCTCCCTCACCCCTGCTACAAGGGTGGGGCTGTTGCAAGTGTAAATGTAGGCATCACTTCAGGAGATAAAGTGTTGACTTGAGAAGTCTTAGGGTCACAATATAAATCATGTTGGGTAACTACAGCTATTTATGGGTAATGGATTGCTCCCTTCTTCCTTAATGCTTGAATCACAGCACCATAGAACTGTTCTGGTTGACAAAGACCTCTAAGACCATTAAGTTCAACCATCACCCCACACCACCACAGCCATTAAACCACTGTCCCCAGGAGCCACAGCCACACATTTCTTGAACATCTCCAGGGATGGGGATTCCACCACCTCCCTGGGCAGCCTGTTCCAGTGCCTGACTGCTCTTGTAGAAAGAAATTGTTTCTAATCTCCAACTTAAACCTCCCACAGCACAACTTCAGGCCACTTCTTGTCTTGTCACTTGTTACATGTGAGAAGGGACTAACCCCCACCTCACTCCAACCTCAGCCTCAACGAACCCAGCTCCCTCAGCTGCTCCATATGGAACTTGTGTTCAAAGCCTCCATGTGCTAGTTTGAAGCAGGCTGGAATGTTTTGGTGAGAAGAATTAGATTACAGGCTGTGGAAGGAAAACAACGGTGATGTCTACTTCACCCATAGGCTTGCTGAGATGTATAAAAACAAAAAGCAAAACACAGATAATCACTCTCACTTCTGCTGCTGGTGAGCTCCAAGATGCATCTTGCTCTCTAACCTCACTCTCCATTTTGGCCTAATCCACTTTGCTTCCTAACCCCCTGGCCGAACCTCCATTCTTCCTTGGGACTGGGGTAAGGTTGAGAGGGGCAGGGGGAAGGTGCAGGGGTGGTTGGGAGCCCCTCCTGGGGACTCAGGTTTCTGGGAGGGGAGTTGTGTTTCTGTATTACCTTTTACCTTGTATATTTCTGTATATAACTGTATGTACTGCAGATATCTGCTTGTATATTGTGCTAGCTGTAAATATAAGCTTCATTCAATTCCCAGAGCCGACTGAGTCTGGTCTGGGTGATTTCCAAAGTGTGGGGGGGCAGGGAACACCCAGGTTCATTGCCCTTCTCTGGACATCTTTCAGCCCTTCAATGTCCTTCTTGCAATGAGGGGTCCAAAACTGAACCCAGTACTCAGGTGTGGTATCAGTTATGCCAAGTACAGGAACCCAGTCAGGGTAGGAAAGCCTACACTTGGCCAACTGTCTGTCAGAAGCAAAAAGGACAAGAAGAGAATTTTAAATCTATGAACAAAGGCTAAAATCTTGTGGTTAAAGGTATCAGGCAGCCTGATTTCCAAGTGATAAAAAGCAAAACCACTGATTTTTGGTTTGATAACCACCTGCATGCCTGGATCAAACAGAAATACTGGCTTCCACAGAAGAGTAGAGACACTTCCACAAGCTGTTCTGAAGGCTCATTTCACAGACTGGAACTCACAGTATCACAATATCACCAAGGTTGGAAGAGACCTCACAGATCATTACGTCCAACCTTTCACCACAGAGCTCAAGGCTAGACCATGGCACCAAGTGCCACGTCCAATCCTGCCTTGAACAGCTCCAGGGACGGCGACTCCACCACCTCCCCGGGCAGCCCATTCCAGTGTCCAATGACTCTCTCAGTGAAGAACTTTCTCCTCACCTCCAGCCTAAATCTCCCCTGGTGCAGCCTGAGGCTGTGTCCTCTTGTTCTGGTGCTGGCCACCTGAGAGAAGACAACAACCTCCTCCTGGCCACAACCACCCCTCAGGTAGTTGTAGACAGCAATAAGGTCACCCCTGAGCCTCCTCTTCTCCAGGCTAACCAATCCCAGCTCCCTCAGCCTCTCCTCGTAGGGCTGTGCTCAAGGCCTCTCACCAGCCTCGTCGCCCTTCTCTGCACACGCTCAAGCATCTCAATGTCCCTCCTAAACTGGGGGGCCCAGAACTGAACACAGTACTCAAGGTGTGGTCTAACCAGTGCAGAGTACAGGGGCAGAATGACCTCCCTGCTCCTGCTGACCACACCATTCCTGATGCAGGAAGTGTCTCTCACCTCATTGAAGGAATTCTGCCTTAAACCTTTACTTAAGGCTAATTCCTGACCTTTGGCTTCCATATCTACTTGGATGTTGTTGCATCAACAGATTGGTTTCTCTGATGTCCTAGCGGTGTCAGCTGCTGGCACACAGAAACCCCTGGCTGAGACTGCCCCTTCACTTGGAGATGTAATTAAGGTTGAATCAATCAATCTTTCTGGCTCTTCTGGCTTTGGTTTTGTTTTCTTTTTTTTCCTTAGTTCTTAGAAGTAACCTCATACACTTTAGGATGGGATTTTAGTCTGTGAAGAAGTAAAAGAAGCACCAAAGAACAGAATGACAGAAGAATCACCAAGAGGCAGGACCACTGCCTTCCAAGGCGATAACATCCATTCACTGAGCACTAACACTTGCAAACATTCCAATTTTCTAGTAGCTTCCTTAAATGTAGCTTTTTTTCTGCAACAGGAGTGATTTTAGAAGGTGCCACTTGACATCAGCTATCACTTGATATCAATTACCTAGGCCCAACATTGGCTTATTTTAACTTTTCAAGACCAAGACTCAAGCTTAGTGAGCTCTCCAGGCTGTTTTTCGCAGTTGTGATTGAGAGGACCTGGTTAGTTCTGCTGCTCCGTGACGGTTGGGGTGTTGGCTGTGAAACAGTGAGTAAATAAAAGCCCAGGATTGTGGGATCACAGGCCATTAATGTAACAACGGTCAATCAGTGGACCAGCTGCAACACAAGCCTTGGGCACAAACTGAGTCAGAGTGATCTGATCAGAAGAAGCAAGGAGACTGTCCTGCCATCTGATGAATATGCCTGTCCTTCTTATCTGATGAATATGCTAAGACTGTTGCTCCCCGGGAACCAGATGTGGCAGACAGCATTTAGATTGGAAGAAAAGACGATTTTGCATGTGATAAAATGACTAATCACTAGATAAAAATGTTAAGCCTTCTGATACTTTCTGAAAAGTATAAATACCCTTGTATGTTGCCTAACAAAGTTGGAACTTAGCTTGCATCAAGCTGCCTCCCCGTCTCTTCATCGCAGCATAGGATTTGTCAGTCTGTCACTGACCAGCTTTTCTTAAGCACCTGTGGCCCAACCTCCAAGTTGTTCACACAATGGCAACAGTTTTTTTCTACCTTCTAATGTACTTCTGAATAACCTGCTCTAGTTGGAGATGTCCCTGCTGACTGCAGGGTGGTCGGACAAGATGAGCTTTGAGGGTCCTTTCCGACCTGAGTCCAATGTGTGATTCTGCATTCTGTGTGACTCACTCTGAATATATTTTAATGAAAAAAAAAAAAACTAACAACAACACATCTGAGCTACCTCACCAACTCTTTGCACCTTCATCTCCCGGTCTGCCTCATAGTAGCCCAATTTTCTCCTTCACTGATCTCAAGACTTTCCCCCTCCACAGTTCAGCTCGGAACACTTGCAGAGTTACATACTCAGTATGTATTTTCCTTCAGCATTCACCAAACTCCTGAAATCTCCTGTCAGGCCAAGACTGTAAGTAATACAAAGAAGATATCAGCAGAGGATACTAGTTTAGATAGGAAAGAAAGGCAGCTTCAGATGTTTGAACAGCCTGAATTCTGTAGTTGTAAGAGCATCCCTGGGATCATAGAATCACAAAATCAACTGGGTTGGAAGAGACCTCCAAGATCATCCACTCCAACCTAGCACCCAGCCCTAGCCAGTCATCTAGACCATGGCACTAAGTGCCTTATCCAGTTTTTTCTTCAACACC
This sequence comes from Pogoniulus pusillus, assembly GCF_015220805.1. Lineage (NCBI taxonomy): Eukaryota > Metazoa > Chordata > Aves > Piciformes > Lybiidae > Pogoniulus > Pogoniulus pusillus. The sequence goes on from NC_087309.1 coordinate 40,164,254, forward strand.
CCCAGGGATGGTGACTCCACCACCTCCCTGGGCAGCCCATTTCAATGCCAATCACTCTCTCTGGCAACAACTTCCTCCTAACATCCATCTTAACATCTACCCCAGCACAACTTGAGACTGTGTCCCCTTCTTCTGTTGCTGCTTGCCTGGCAGAAGAGACCAACCCCCACCTGGCTACAACCTCCCTTCAGTTAGTTGTAGACAGCAATTAGGTCTCCCCGCAGCCCCCTCTTCTCCAGGCTAAACACCCCCAGCTCCCTCAGCCTCTCCTCATAGGATTTGTGTTCCAGGCCCCTCACCAGCTTTGTTGCCCTTCTCTGGACACATTCCAGCACCTCAACATCTCTCTTGAATTAAGGGGCCCAGAACTGGACACAGTACTCAAGGTGTGGCCAGACCAGTCTTGAGTACAAGGGAAGAAGGATGAGGCTGCTGAGACAAGTGAGTATTTTCAGTCCCCTGGTAGGACAGCTATAATTACATTCTGCAATGCTTTCTTTAAACAAAATGCAAAATAAAACTCTCCAAGTTCATTTTTAGCTGGCAGTTTTCTCTACTGTAGTAGATCCCAATAAAGCTAAAGTCTGTTCACATCCACCTAGGTAAAGCATTAAAAAAAAAAAAGACTATGAATACAACAATGAGATCTGCTGCTAGCACAAACAGTATGAATCCAAATATTCCAGTGAGGAAGTACATCAGTTGATGGATGTAAGGTATCCTCTGCATTTTCCACTTGGCTGCTGTTTTGTGGTAAAGCACAGCACAAAGGACTGGCAATATCAGCGATTCTCTTACAATTTGGTAGACTCTGTAATGAATGAATAAATAAATAAACACTCAAAATAAAACTAAGATAGGTACCACTGTATCATGACTCAGGCTTTGGCCAAGCCTACCTCTTCATGCTTGATGTTCAGATGAGCAATTAGTGTTCCTCAGGGGTCTGTACTGGGACCAGTGCTCTTCAATATCTTCACCAATGATCTCAACAATGAGACTAAGGCACTCTCACCAAGTTTGTAGATGACACCAAGCTGTGTGGTGCAGTTGATAAATCTGAAGCATGAGACAAGTGCCATCCTGACAGGTTGGAGAAGTAAGTTCAAGAGAATCCCATGAGGTTCAATAAGGCAAAGTGCAAGGTACTGCACTTAGGTTGGGGCAACCCTAGATATCAGTCTAGGCTGGAGATGATGAGATTGAGAGCAGCTCTGCAGAAAGAGTTTGGGAGTTCTAGTGGACAAGAAGCTAGACATGAGCCAGCAAGGGCACTTGCAGCCCAGAAGGCCAAGGGCAGCCTGGGCTACATCAGAAGCACTGTAGTCAGAAATGGAGAGAGGGGATCCTGCCCCTCTGCTCTGCTCTGCTCTGGGGAGACCTCACCTGCAGTACTAGGTCCAGATGTGCATCCTTCAATACAGGAAGCACATGGACCTGATGGAGAGCTTCCAGAGGAGGCCACAAAAATGGTCAGGGGGTTGGAGCATCTCTGCAATGATGCTGGGGTTGTGTAGCCTGGAGAAGAGAATGCTTCAGTGAGACCTTCAGGCAGCCTTCTGGGATCTGAAGGGGCTCCAAGCAGGCTGCAGAGGGACTGTTCCCAAAGGCCTGCAGGGACAAGACGAGGGGCAATGGTCTGAAATGGGAGAAGAACAGATTTAGCTTGGATGTGAGGAACAAGTTCCGCACCGTGAGGGTGGTGGAACACTGCAACAGGTTGCCCAAGGAGGTGTTTGAGGCCCCATTCCTGAAGATATTCAAGCTCATGCTGGACAAGGCTGTGAGCAATACCTGATCTAGTGGAGGCTGTCTACATCAAGAGAGTTGGACAAGATGATCTTTGTAGGTCTGTGATTCCATGCTTTTGCTGCATTGCTCCAGCCTGCAAAGCTCTGTTGAGGAGTGGCACCAGAGTCATGCAGAGCATCACCCTGAATGGTCAGGAGTTGTAAAAGAAGACAGTCAGATACCTTGTTAAGAAACACATCAGCCTCATCTAAGGATGGCTGATGTGCTTTCAACCCTGGGGAAGGTTTCTCTCACTATCTACAGAACTGCCCTGCTTAATGAAAGCAAACACAAACCTGACATCTTGGAGAAAGCAGAGATGCTGGACAAAAAAAAAGGAATGACAAAGTTCAATTTGCAAAACAAAAATTAATTGTTTGTGACAGAATTCTAGCCCTTGCCCTCTGGCCAGAGTTAAGTAAACACTCACACAAGGTGCTGAAAAAATAGAAGTGAGGAAATGGCCTCAAGTTGTGCCAGGAGAGGCTTAGGTTGGACATTAAATAAAATTTCTTCCTCGGAAGGGTTCTCAAAGTCTGGCCCAGGCTGCCCCCAGAGGTGGTTAAATCTCCAGCCCTGAAGCAATCTAAAAGCTGTGTAGATGTGGTGCTGAGGGACATGGTTTAGCACAGACTTGGTAGAGTCGGAGAATGGTTGGAGTCTCTGACCTCAAAGGGCTTTTCCTTCCAAAACATCTCTGTGATTCTGTGGTTCCATGATTGTGTAAGGTGAAAGCTGAAGAAGTACAAGTGGACAACCTTCAGAAATTCATAGTAATAACAGCAAGCTCTAAAGGCATCAGGAAGACAGAGGAGGCAAAACTCATCCAAAGAAAACCACAGCACGTAATTAAACAGCCCACAAAAAATATCAGAGATTTCACATCTGATTTTTTTAAGGTTCACTGTTGCCAGATATACTGAGAAATAGAATTTTGGATCCATAACCTTTTATTTAGTTTGTCAAGGAAAACAAACTCAAGAAGACAAAAGTTTTGCTTTGTATAATTCTAAGCAGAAACCCATATCCTGCTGCTTTTGTTGAGGTAAAACTTCTGCAGGGAAAAGTGCATTTCCCTGCTATTAAAAAACAAACATGCCCAATCCCAATGTTTCTCTGCAGTACATTTAATTATATTTCTATTTCCACAAACTACACTAAATCATATTTAGCACAGGGAGGTGTGCCCTGGCAACTTTCCTGTTGCTTTAATAGCTATTTGCTCTAGCCAGAACACTGCCATCCAAGCTGACTCCCTTTCCACAACCACCTTCCTCTGAGCTGATGGGAGGTGCAGTTGTGCACATGGAATTGATGATGTCTCTCACACAATCCACCTCACCTTTCATCAGTTCATTGTTTCAGCAACATTGCACTTCATTTCTTCAGACGTCTGCCTCTCCAATGTGTTTGGCTGCACTTTAACATAAGATATGTTCCACAACCTATTTATTGAGACTCTGCCATCATCATCATCATCATCATCATCATCATCATCATCATCATCATCATCATCATCATCATCATCATCTCATCAATAATGTTTGCTAACCAGTGAAGAACTGCACACTTTAGAGATGTTCATTTCCAAGCACATCCTCAAAGGGTGAACGGAACAATGCAGAATGCTTTACTGCTGCCCACACAACACTCTGTCATCATTCTTAACAGACATCGCTACCTTCTCAAAGCTTTGGGCAAATAACATAGCAATGAGGCCACCAGAGGCAAAACAAGGGGAGGTTTTTCTATGTGTGAGTGTCAGTGATTAAAGATGCTATGCAGATCAGGGAGAGAAGTGTTCTTGACAGGACCAAGATCTGGAATTAGATGCTTCACAAATGTAAGGAAGCAGAACTCACTGAATCATGGGATGGCATTCAATAGCTCGAAGTGCAGGGTGCTGCACTTTGGCCACAACAACCCCATGCAGAGATACAGGCTGGGGTCGGAGTGGCTGGAGAGCAGCCACACAGAGAGGGATCTGGGGGTACTGATTGATACCCGCCTGAACATGAGCCAGCAGTGTGCCCAGGTGGCCAAGAGAGCCAGTGGCATCCTGGCCTGCATCAGGAATGGTGTAGTCAGCAGGAGCAGGGAGGTCATTCTGCCCCTGTACTCTGCACTGGTCAGACCACACCTCGAGTACTGCGTTCAGTTCTGGGCCCCCCAGTTTAGGAAGGACACTGAGATGCTCGAGCGTGTCCAGAGAAGGGCGACGAGGCTGGTGAGAGGCCTTGAGCACAGCCCTACGAGGAGAGGCTGAGGGAGCTGGGGTTGGTTAGCCTGGAGAAGAGGAGGCTCAGGGGTGACCTTATTGCTGTCTACAACTACCTGAAGGGTGGTTGTGGCCAGGAGGAGGTTGCTCTCTTCTCTCAGGTGGCCAGCTCCAGAACGAGAGGACACAGCCTCAGGCTGTGCCAGGGGAGATTTAGGCTGGAGGTGAGGAGAAAGTTCTTCACTGAGAGAGTCATTGGGCACTGGAATGGGCTGCCTGGGGGGGTGGTGGAGTCGTCGTCGTCGTCCCTGGGGCAGTTCAAGGCAAGGTTGGATGTGGCACTTGGTGCCATGGTCTAGCCTTGGGCACTGTGGTAAAGGGTTGGACTTGATGATCTGTGAGGTCTCTTCCAACCTTGGTGATACTGTGATACTGTGATACTGTGATAGAACCACAGAATGGTATCACCCGGAAGGGACCTCCAATGGGCATCCAGACCAACCTCCCTGCAGTCAGCAGGATCATCCTCCACTAGATCAAGTATTGCTCACAGCCTTGTCCAGCATGAGCTTGAATATCTCCAGGAATGGGGCCTCAAACACCTCCTTGGGCAACCTGTTGCAGTGTTCCACCACCCTCACGGTGCGGAACTGGTTCCTCACATCCAAGCTAAATCTGTTCTTCTCCCATTTCAGACCATTGCCCCTCGTCTTGTCCCTGCAGGCCTTTGGGAACAGTCCCTCTGCAGCCTGCTCGGAGCCCCTTCAGATCCCAGAAGGCTGCCTGAAGGTCTCCCTGAAGCATTCTCTTCTCCAGGCTAAACAACCCCAACTCCATCATCCTGTCCTCATTGCAGAGATGCTCCAACCCCCTGATCATTTTTGTGGCCTCTTCACAACAGCATATGAAACAGGTTAAGTGTTTTGATGATGCTCATCAAAGCTATTTGCAAGATATGAAAATTCAACTACCTGTTCTGCAGTGTGCTGGTTGGAGGCTAACTGGAATATTTTACTGAGAGAAATTAAATCCTTACCTGTGAGAAGAAAGAAAAAAAACCCCACCACAGTACCCTATATCATCCATTCTTCTGCTGAGAAACACAACTAGTCAAAATATAGATATGACACACACTTCTCAGCTCTCACTTCTGGCTGTGCCTACTTTCTTGTGGTCTGGCCTCTGTGGTTGCCTCTGTCTTAACTCTAATCCAACCTAACCCTTTTTTAACTCTAATCTCTTTGTCGTCTTTTTGACATCTCACCCCAGATCTCTCCAGATTTATCATGTGAGATATATGTGGGTTGATCTGGTTCTTTCTGAAGAGAGGGAAAGAGGGAGGGGTGAGGAGGCTTTGAGTCAGAGAACCTGGCAATCTGATTTCTGGGAGCAGTATTGTGTTCCTGTATTACTTTTAGCTTGTATTTAACTGTAAATATTTGTGCATATCTGCTTGTAAATTGTGCTAAGCTGTAAATACAACTTCATTTCTTAACTTCCAGTGGCTGAGTCTAGTCTGGTTGGTTTCTTAAGTTGGGGGGGGAGCAGATAACTGTGAAACCACCACCTACAGTAAAGTGTATTCCAGCAGGTATGGATTATTGTACCCTTCTACTGCTCACACTCACCAGACTTCTGACCACCTTTAATTGACATCCTTCCCTTTTTCCCTACCTGTTCTCTCTTTACCTAACTCTTGTGTCAAGCAAACTGGCTCAACCTTTGCTGCTGGGTCTCACCTCATTAGCTGCATTAGAATCATAGAATCAACCAGGTTGGAAAAGACCTCAAAGATCATCCAGTCCAACCTATCACCCAGCCCTAGACAGTCATCTAGACCATAGAATCATAGAATCATAGAATCATAGACTCAATCAGGTTGGAAGAGATCTCCAAGATCATCCACTCCAACCTAGCACCCAGCCCTAGCCAGTCAACCAGACCATGGCACTAAGTGCCTCAGCCAGGCTTTTCTTGAACACCTCCAGGGACGGTGCCTCCACCACCTCCCTGGGCAGCCCATTCCAATGCCAATCACTCTCTCTATGAAGAACTTCCTCCTAACATCCAGCCTAGACCTCCCCCAGCACAACTTGAGACTATGTCCCCTTGTTCTATTGCTGCTTGTCTGGGAGAGGAGACCACCCCCCACCTGGCTACAATGTCCCTTCGGGTAGTTGTAGACAGTAATAAGATCACCCCTGAGTCTCCTCTTCTCCAGGCTAAACAGGCCCAGCTCCCTCAGCCTCTCCTCATAGGTTTTGTGTTCCAGGCCTCTCACCAGCTTTGTTGCCCTACTCTGGACATGTTCCAGCACCTCAACATCTCTCTTGAATTGAAGGGCCTATTCTCCTCCCTTTCTTCTGTTCTTCTATCTCTTTCCAGATTGTCATAATGCTGAGCAGAACCCTATGTTCATGCTCAGCAGAACCCTACCTTGATGCTGACCAGAATTCTAAGCAGAACTTTACCTTGAAGCTCAGCAGAATCCTACCTTGATGCACAGCAGAAACATACCTTGATGCTCAGCAGAATCCTACCTCGTCCTCTTTCCAACCCTTTCTATAAAGGCTTGTCTTTAATTTCCCTTCTACCCAAAAGCCCTTCCTCCAAATGGGGATTTTTGTTCCTTTTCCTTGCCTGGAGAGAAGAGATAAAATACAAGGGATTTTCTATCTCTGGGCTCCTGCATGTAGGTCCAGGAGACCATGCGTATCAGAACAGAGCACCAAGGCTGCTAGAGGTGCACAGAAGGAGATAGCAGCCAGATGGACACATTTAAGATGCCTTTTAGCTTTCAAGAGCTGGCCAATACATGCCAGTGCAAAGGCAGGAAAATAATGGTCAAAAAACCCACACCAGAAATTGACACTTTTTTTAGGAAGCCCTGGTAGGTTTAAAAATAGAGGAATACCTCCTCAAAATGGTAAAAAATATTTTAAGGTGAGTACATAATTTCTGCACACCAGAAACAAATAAATGAGATTTCTACATTGTCACAAGGAAAAGTTTCAAGTGCAGAATTCTAGGACTGACAAAGTCAAAGGCAAGTGAGGAGATGACAGGCAGATCTCAACTGCAGAGAGCACTGCTGAAATAACCTGCAATAAATATCAGGCAGAAAGAAGGAATTTGGATGTATAACCAGAGCAGGATCTGAGTTATTGGAAAAGGTCTCTGTGGAGATCTGAGATAATCACAAAAGCTGTCTTCCTCATTAAGGGTTTCACAGCTGCACAGCTCATCCAAAATAGAACAAACTATCAAGAGCTCCTTCTCACCGTCTCTCTTCACAGCTTAAAAGCATGAAACTTCTTGGGTCTTTGAAAACTCTTAGTGGAATTTAACTAGTAAAGACACACTGGTGCCTGATTCCACACTTGGGTTTTTTGGGGGTGAAAAAAACAGAGAGATGGAAATCACCATTGCTGGAAGATCATAGAACCATAGAATGGTTTGGGTTGGAAGGGACCTCCGATGGGCATCTAGACCAAACCTTCTGCAGTGAGCAGAAGCACCCTCCAGTGGAACAGGTTGCCCTACAGAGATTCACCCTGAGTATCCCCAGTGATGAAACCTCAACTACTTCCCTGGGCAACCCATTCTAGTGCTACACCATCCTCACGGCACAGAATTTGTTCCTCACATCCAATTTAAATCTGCTCTTCTCTCATTCCAAACCACTGCCACTTGTCCTGTCCCTGCAGGCCTTTGCAAACAGTCCCTCTGCAGCCTTCTTGTAGCTCCTTCAGGTACTGCAAGGCAGCTCTAAGGTCTGCCTCGAGCCTTCTCTTCTTCAGGCTGAACAGCCCCAGCTCCCTCAGCCTGTCCTCATGGCAGAGATGCTCCAACCCCCTGATCATTTTTATGGCACTACCTGTCGTGGCACCAAAACCAACCCAAACCAAATAGAAAAAGGAATAAACAATCTCCAAATAAAGAGAAAACTTAAGTGCCTGCATTGTTGCATGTGTGTGCACGCACTGTGCATTTAAAACACTGTAATCTGTCCTTCATACACTCTAAATTCCATTTTTACACCTTTTACATAGGTCCTTTGGGCCACATTCATACCTTGTTTAATAATATTGTTGGGATGAGGTTCCATTGCTCCTTACTTCATGTGATCATTTGCAGCATTGCACAGATAAGAAATAAGGAAAACAAAAAAATTAGGAAAGGCTCCTAATAGTTTGTACTTTTTCTGCCCAGGTGAATATGGTACATAACACTCACAAATCCCTAATTTCACAGCCAGGGCTGGAAATGTTTTGTTTTATTAATGCATGGGTTTTTTTTTGCATTACATGGTATTGTTGTGTGTACCCCTTACAAAGCCATGTGTGTGTGTGTGTGTGTGTGTGTGTGTGTGTGTTTGTATGCTGCACCTACAGTTAATTAGTTGGAAACTTGTACGAAAACATCAAGAAAAAAGACTCTACAGATAGGAGTAAAGGCAAATAAAATTCCCAATCTAGTGACAAGCAATTGGTATTTTGCCATCTCCTCTCAACATTACAGTGCTTTTTTTTTTTTTTCTTGGCATGCAGTGGGCAGCAAACCTCAATGAAAAACTGTCTGGATACCCTTCAGCCCTGTAGTGCATAAGCAAAGTCATTCCAAAGCTAGGTGATTTCCTTAAAACCCTCTTTGATTACTGTCCGGAACACTCTAACATCACAGAACCAAAGAATTAGCCAGGTCAGAAAAGACCTTTGAGATCATTGAGTCCAACCTATCACCTCACCCTTCTAATTAACCATGGCACTAAGTGCCTCGTCCAGCCTCCTTTTAAACACCTCCAGGGACGTTGATTCCATCACCTATCCTGGCAGCCCATTCCAATGCCAATCACTCTTTCTGTGAAGAACTTCTTCCTAACATCCAACCTAAACCTGTCCTGGGCAGCTTGAGACTGTGTCCCCTTGGTCTTTTACTGGGTATCTGGGAGAAAAGACTAATCTCCACCTGGCTACAACCTCCTTTCAGGTAGTTGTAGAGAGCAGTAAGGTCTCCCCTGAACCTCTGCTCCTCCAGGTAGAATGACCCCAGCTCCCTCAGCTGCTCCTCGTAGGGCTGTGCTCCAGCCCCCTCACCAGCCCTGTTGCCCTTCTCTGGACATGTTCCAGCACCTCAACACCTTTCTTAAATTGAAGGCCCCAGAACTGGACACAGGACTCAAGGTGTGGCCTGACGAGTGCTGACACAGGGTCAGAAAGACTTCCCTGGTCCTGCTGGCCACATTATTCCTGACATAGGCCAGGAGTGCTTTAAATATTTATATCACACATATTTAAATATTTATATTACATAGTGCTTTAATTATTTATATCATCCAATGCTACATCAAGGCCCACTGCAATGAAGTTTTCTGTATTGAGGGGATTGGCAATTTAACACTAAGGAGTTGACAGTAAGAATCATAGGCTCCTTTAGGTGGGAAAAGACCCATAGGACCAGGAGTCCAGCTGTTAAGAAGCCTGTTAAACAACAGCTAAAGCTGACACACTGTAGAAACAGAGTAGAGCACAACACAGTCCTTCACAGATTCATAGAATGAGTTGAGTGGGAGGGGGTCTTAGAGATCATGTAGGTCTACCTCTGCTGCCAGCATCAGGAACACTTCCCACCAGCCTAGGTTTTTCAAGCCTGGCCTTCAACACTTCCAGGGAGGAGGCATCTACAACCTTCCTGGGCAACCTGTGCCAGTGTCTCCCTACCCTCACTCTCAAGAATTTCATTCTCTTCTCCAGTCTCAATCTCCCCTCTCCCAGCTCAAAGTATGGCTTTGAGCCCTTGTCCTGTCCTCCCAGCCCTTGTCCAAAGTCTCTCCACAGCTCTCCTGGAGCCCCTTCAGGTACAGGAAGGCTGCTCTAAGGTCTCTCTGGAGCCTTCTTTTCTCCAGGCTGCACAGCTCCATCTGTCCCAGGCTGTCCCCATAGGGAATGTACTGCAGCCCTCATGGTTGTGTTTACTGCAGCACAGCTTTTATTTCCACACTGCAGGGACAAAGCCAAGTTCTGACTGTGGCAGGCTACGGAAGGACGAGACAGCAAGTGAGTTACTCACCTTGCCTCCAAATCACTCAAACCGTGGCTGCATCTCCACAAGTCTGCACTGCCTGGAGCACTGCTGCTCCACCTTCTGAAATGATAGGCTATTTCTAAGCTATCACATTTTCTTCCAGACTGCCACACATCCTTACCATCCAGCTCTTTTAAAATACATGCTGTGTAACATGGATGGATGATCTTTATGAAGATAGAGTGTGTCATCAGTTAGTTTGCATATGACACCAAGCTGGGTGGCAGCACCAATCTTCACGAGGGTAGGGAGGCTCTGTGGAGGGACATATTGGACCCATGAGGTGAGCTTCAACCAGGCCAAATGCCAGGTCCTGCACTTGGGCCACAACAACCCCAGACAACACCACAGGCTGGGGGCAGTGTGTCTGGAAAGCTGCCTGGCAGAAAGGGACCTGGGGGGTCATAATTGACAAGCAGCTGAATATGAGCCAGCAGCATGCCCAGATGACAAAGAGAGCCAATGGCATCCTGTCTGGGGTTAGAAATGCTGTGTCCAGCAGGAGTAGGGAGGTGATTGTCCCCTTTGCTCTAGTGAGGCCACACCTGGAGAGTTGTGTTCAGTTTTGGGGACCTCAATACAAGAGAGGTGTGGAGGTGCTGGAGCAGGTCCAGAGGAGGGCAACAAATCTGGTGAAGGGCCTGGAGAACAAATCTGATGAAGAGTGACTGAAGGAGCTGGGGAGGGTTAGTTTGAAGCAGAGGAGGCTGAGGGGAGACCTTATGGTTGCCTATAGCTACCGGAAAGGACTTTGTGGGGAGGTTGGTGCTGGTCTCTTCTCACAGGTAATTAGTGACTGAAGAAGAGGGAACAGCCTCAAGCTGTGACTGGGTAGGTTTAGACTGGATGTTAGGGAAAAAAATTCTCAGCAAGAGTGGTCAGGGACTGGAATGGGCTGCTCAGGGAGGTGATGGAATCACCAATCCTGGATGTGTTTAAAAGTTGCTTGGATGTGGTGCTCGAGGATACGTTTTAGGGTGCACTTTGTAGAGTAGGAATATTGGTCAGACCTGGTGATCCTGAGAGCCTTTTTGAACCAGAATGTTTCTATGATTCTGTGATAACTGGGAAGCACTCACCATGGAAAGTAACTGCAAATCACAGCCTGAGAACTAGTGGTGCGGCAAGCTGTTATTACAGCACAATTTAAAACAAACAGGTAAGCAAGAGAAGAAATACATTCTAAAATCAAGGAAGGCATAATAGTGAAGTTTAAAAGGACAAATAACAGCAGTAGGTGTAAAAACAATTGAAGCAACAGACCTTTTGGATAGCTGCATGTGCTTCTTGTGTTGAAAAACTGATCAGCCAGCAGACTTAGACTAATCAAGGCAGTGCCAAAACCTCACCAGAAAATTAGTCACTTGCCTAACTCCTGTCACTTCATTATGTATAGTTCAGTACTGCTACACAGGACAAGGGAAGTTACTCTGTTAGGAGGAAGTTCTTCACAGAGAGAGTGATTTGCCATTGGAATGGGCTGCCCAGGGAGGTGGTGGAGGCACCGTCCCTGGAGGTCTTCAAGAAGAGACTGGATGAGGCACTTAGTGCCATGGTCTGGTTGACTGGATAGGGCTGGGTGCGAAGTTGGAGTGGATGATCTTGGAGGTCTCTTCCAACCTGGTTGATTTGATGATTCTATGATTATTTCATGGAAAAGAATCATAGAATCATGGAACTGTTTAGGTTGGAAGACACCTTTAAGATCACAGAGTCCCACCATTAACCCCACACTGACAGGTCACCACAAAACCATGTCTCTTGGCACCACATTTTAGGAAATGACATTAAAAATCTTGGGGTATAACACCCTGTGTGGAATTAACCTCAATGATGAGACACTTTCTTTAGTTTTTCTTAATCTACCTTCAGAGCAGGTAGTGTCAGAAGGTAGAGAACCCCAGATTTTATATATATATATATATTTATATACACACTACATATATACACATATACATAGTGGGGCAGGCTGTGGATGTAGTCTACTTGGACTTCAGCAAAGCCTTTGCCACTGTCTGCCACAAGAAGCTCCTGGCCAAGCTGGCAGCTCATGGTTTGGACAGATTCACTCTGTGCTGGATCAAGAACTGGCTGGATGGCAGAGCTCAGAGAGTGGTGGTGAATGGTGCCACATCCAGTTGGCAGCTCTCACTAGTGGTGTTCCCCAAGGATCAGTACTGGGCCCAGTCCTGTTCAATATCTTTATTGATGATCTGGACGAGGCGATTGAGTCCAGCATCAGTAAGTTTGCAGATGACACCAAGCTAGGAGCAGGTGTGGAGCTGTTGGAAGGTAGGAGAGCCCTGCAGAGGGACCTGGACAAGCTGGATGGGTGGGCAGAGGCCAATGGGATGAGATTTAACAAGGCCAAGTGCAAGGTTCTGCACTTTGGCCACAACAACCCCAAGCAGCGCTATAGGCTGGGGACTGAGTGGCTGGAGAGCAGCCAGGAGGAAAGGGACCTGGGGGTACTGATAGATAGTAAGCTGAAGATGAGCCAGCAGTGTGCCCAGGTGGCCAAGAGAGCCAATGGCATCCTGGCCTGGATCAGGAACAGTGTGGCCAGTAGGACAAGGGAGGTTATTCTGCCCCTGTACTCAGCACTGGTCAGGCCACACCTTGAGTCCTGTGTCCAGTTCTGGGCCCCTCAATTCAAGAGAGATGTTGAGGTGCTGGAACATGTCCAGAGAAGGGCAACAAAGCTGGTGAGGGGCCTGGAACACAAACCCTATGAGGAGAGGTTGAGGGAGCTGGGCCTGTTTAGCTTGGAGAAGAGGAGGCTCAGGGGTGATCTTATTACTGTCTACAACTACCTGAAGGGGCATTGTAGCCAGGTGGGGGGTGGCCTCTTCTCCCAGGCAACCAGCAATAGAACAAGGGGACACAGTCTCAAGTTGTGTCAGGGTAGGTATAGGCTGAATGTTAGGAAGAAGTTCTTCACAGAGAGAGTGATTTCCCATTGGAATGGGCTGCCCAGGGAGGTGGTGGAGGCACCATCCCTGGGGGTGTTCAAGAAAAGACTGGATGAGGCACTTAGTGCCATGGTGTAGTTGATTGGTTAGGGCTGGGTGATAGGTTGGACTGGATGATCTTGGAGGTCTCTTCCAACCTGGTTGATTCTATGATTCTATAGTAATTACATCTTCACATAGGTTTAGCTATATCCCTCCATATGAATAACAATTCTGTTTCTAAGAATAAAGACAATTGGTTCAATTACTTCTAGACTGTATTTTTAAACTTGAATATATTAAGATGAGTTTTACAGAGATTCTTCTTGAACTGTGATGGCAATCTTGGAATACTTTAGTAGGTAGGTGGCATTTTTTATTGGTTTTCTTTTGCACACCATCACCATGAAATTATCATTCTCACCTCAAGCAGGTAAGAAAAAAAAAGAGCAGAAAAAGTTTTCTAATAGGACACTAAAGTAAAAAAAAAAAAGTAAGGCAATCTTTATGGCTTTTTAACCTCCAAAATGCATTGTGAATGTTGACCAATGCAGAAGAAGATGGCCAAGAAGGGCAACGGCCTTCTGGCTTGCATCAGAAACAGTGCGGCCAACAGGTCTAGGGGTGTGATTCTCCCTCTGTATTCACCACTGCTGAGGCTACACTTCAGTTTTGGGCCCTCATTGAGGGGCTGGAATGGGTCCAGAGAAGGGCAACAAAACTGAGGAAGGGTCTGCAGAAAAGGGATGGGGAGGAGCAGCTGAGGGACCTGAGGGTGTGTAGTGTGAAGAGAAGGCTAAGGGGAGACCTCATTGCTCTCTACAGCTATCTGAGAGGAAGCTGGAACCAAGTGTGGGTCAGGCTCTTCTAACATGCAATACGTGACAGGACAAGAGGAAACAGCCTCCAGCTGTGCCCAGGGAGGTACACTTTGGGTATCAGGAAATGTTTATTCCCAGAAAGGGTTCTCAGGCACTGGAGCAGGCTGCTCAGTTAGGCGGTGGAGTCACCTGGTGCTCTCAAAAGCTTCTTCCAAACTCAGCAGTTCTATGACTCTACAAGAAAAGATGTGCTGAAACTTCACAACTTTGGCATACAAGGAGACCAGGAATTCCAGAGGGAAAAATAAATCTCATTTAATGAAAAAGCAGCATTTTAATGCCTGAAGGAATTCTCTGTCTCAGAACCTCTGTAAATCCCACCTGCGTATTTCTGGAATCTCTGTTTCAAAGCTCTTCTGAAGGGTGACTTTTGAGCTCCCTGAATTCCCTGGGTAGTCACTATCCATGGAAGTGTTAAAAAAATGTGTAGATCAGGCACCTGGGGACACAGTCTAGTGGTCATGGACATGTGTGGTAGAAGGCAGGACTGGATGGTCTTAAGAGGTCTTTTCCAGCCTTTATGACTCTATAACCACAGAATCACAGAATGTCAGGGTCTGGAAGGAATCTCGAAAGATCATCCACTCCAACCCCTACTGCCATAGGAGGATCTCCTATAGCAGATCACACAGGAACACATCTAGGAGGGTTGAGAATATCTCCAGACAGGGACACTCCACAACTCCCTTGGGCAGCCTGTTCCAGTGTTCTGTCACCCTCACACTGAAAATAATCCTCCTCATATTTCCTATGCCTCAGCTTCCACCCATTGCCCCTTGTCCTGTCATCAGGCATCACTGAGCAGATCCTGTCTCCACCCTCCTGGCACTCTCTAGGAGTTTATGTATTTATAAGCATTGATGAGGTCACCTCTCAGTCTCATCTTGTCCAAGATAAAGAGCCCCAGCTCCCTCATTCTCTCCTCATAATAGAGATGTTTCATTCCCTTCATCATTTTTGTGGCTCTGTGCTGGACTCTCTCAAGCAGTTCCCTGTCCTTCTTGATGAGGAGTCCAGAAGTGGACACAATATTCCAGAGGCAGCCTCACCAGGGGAGAGTAGAGGGGCAGGAGAACCTCTCTCGACCTACTGGCCACAGCCCTTCTAATACACCTGAAAATGGCATTGGCCTTCTTGGCCATCAAAGCACACTGCTGGCTCATGGTCAACCTCACATCGATTAGGACTCCCAGGTCATTTTCCACTTCACTGCTCTCCAACAGGTCAGTCTCCAACCTATACTGACACCTGGGGTTGTTCTTTCCCAGGTGCAAGACTCTCTCCTTGCCCTTGTTGAGTTCCATTCAATTTCTGCCTGCCCAACCCTCCAGCCTGCCTAAGTCTCACTGAATAGCAGCACAGCCTGAGGGGGTGTCAGCCACTCCACCTAGTTTTGTGCCACCAATAAACTTGCTGACAGGGCACTCCATGTCCTCATCCAGGTCACTGATTAATATATTGAACAGAAGTGGTCCCAGTACTGACCTCTGAGAGACTCCACTACCTACAGGCCTCCAACTAGACTCCATCCCATTGAATACAACTCTGACTTCCTTCTTTCAACCAATTCCCATGCACCTAAATCATGCAAACCACACTACCTGAAGTTTAGCTGCCAGAACGCTGTGGAACGCAGTGTCAAATGCCTTACCGACATCAAAATAAACCACATCCACTCTACCATCACCCACCCACCTGGTTACATCCTCATCAAAAGCTATCAGGCTGACCAAACATGACTTCCCCTAGGTAAAACCATAAGTGCACAAAGCAGCATAACCAGACAATGGTCTCACAGCGGAATGGGAACACACTTCATATTCAGTCTGGGACAAAGTACAACCCTTTCCTTTTGTCATCCTCTTCAGAAAGAGCCACAAAAGCACACAGAAAGTAGAGACGAAGTACCATGGGTAACCTGATGCACCCCTGCCTGTCCAGACATCTTTTATTTTAGCTTCTCTGTACAAATGTTGGTGTCCAAGTCACAGAATCATAGAATGGTTCTGGTTGGAAGAGACCTTAAAGATCATCTCTCTCCAAACCCCCTGCCACGGGCAGAGACACTTCCCACTAGACCAGGCTGCTCAAGGCCCTGCCCAACTCTACCTGAAACCCTTGCAGGATTGGATCTTCCACAACTTTCCTACACAACCTGTTCCAGTGCCTTACCACCCTCACAGAGAATAAATTCTTCCTAATGCCTAATCTCAATCCACCTCCTTTCAGTTTGAAGCCCTATCCCTTCTCCTGTCATTCCAAGCCCTTCTCAAAAGTCTCTCCCCAGCTTTCCGGTAGCTCACTTCAAATTGTTGAAGGCTACTCTAAGGTCTCCCTGGAGACTTCTCCACCCTGAACAGCCCCAACTCTCTCAGCCTTCCACTTGCTCAAAGCCCCATCCAACCTGAGCTTTAACACTTCTGGGGAGAGGCATCCACAAGCTCCCTGGACAATGGGCTTACAAATCAGCTACTGCCTTCAAACAGCAGAATAAAAAAAATAGAAGTTAGCATCTCCTCAGCTACTCCAAAACCTGTGACACCAGGGAGAATTCACCTCCATCACCAGGACTGTGACATGCCTGGAGAAGGTTTTATTTGCAGTTCCAGGAATATCACTTCCTCCAGCTGTGCATCAGAAAACAAAAGCTTATTTCCTATGCTCTTGCTTCTCACTGCCGTGAGAAGGCATGAAACCCCCAAATGCTGCAGGATTATTTTCAGTGTCAATTTCTTGTTTATCACATTTTCCACCCTATCTATATTTTAGTATCTGATAAGTCTCGTCGGGATCTGGCTACATCTTTGATAAAGGGCTGTTTGATGACTGTGCTCTTGACACCAGCTTCCTCACGTGCATTTTATCTGTATGTAAATGCACAAAAAAGGGTCATGAGAACATATTTACAAGCATAGGTGCTCCTGGTACGGTATCCCCACAAAATAAATGCATGTATGCACTCCTAGACAATGGGATTTCCATGGGGAAATGTGGAAGTTATTGTTACAATGTCTGTCATCTGTGTAAGAGAAAAAGAAATGAGCTGGGCATTAAATTTACATACAGCCCCGAGCACAGAGGTTCCTGTATGTGTAGTGTGCTCCTCTTCTTGATGATGGGCATAACTGGCAGGGAGAGGCTGTCAGGATTAGCTACAGGAGAAAAAAACAAAACAAACCAAAAAAAAACAAACCAAAAAAAAAAACAAAAAAAACAAAAAAAAAAAAACCACCCAAAAACCAAACCAAAACCAACCCCAAGGAGATAATTTGGAGACATACTGAGAATTTGCCTCAGAAGATGAATATAAACAGGGAAATCCACCGCAAACTACCCGCACTAAAAGTTAACCGCGAACGCTGCGCCACACACCAGGGGATAATCTGTTTCAGCTAATTAACACACAGCCACACACAACACTGTGAGAAGTGGTTGCCACTTAGGATTGATTTAGCTCTTGCATTGCTTAAATAGACTTGGAAAGAAAAGGTCTTTTTAAAATGATCAGGCAGAGCTAGCTGGAGGGGGGAGGGTGGCAGGGCGGTGGGGAGAAAAGAGGGTAGGGTAAAATTAAAGTAGCTGTGAAACAAACAGGCACAGATTCCTGTGGTGGCTGAGTTTTTAAGTGAGTAACAGGACAAAGTAAAGACATTGCTACTTCTTTGATAATAAATATACAAATATCACTTTTACTAACCATCCAAATACTTTTTTTATATTAAATACCCAAATATCCATCCCCTTCTTCATTTTAATGCTGCTTTTGACAAAGTCAGCACCAACACCCTCTGCTCCAAATTGAAATCTAGACTGTATTTTTCACTCTAGAGGTAAATCTGTGCTAATAGAGTGTGCTTTTTAACAACAACACTGCCTGCTGAGATAGAAGTTACTGTGATTTAAAATTCAGGTAGAAAATGGATATTATACTGTCTGTGATTTTATTTTAAAGAATTATATCATTAATATTTGAAAACAGCTTGGGCTGAAAATAGCTATCACAATAAAAATGAAGCATTCCCTTTCCTCTTCCCTCTCCCTCTCCTTTCTCCCTCTCCCCTCTCCCTTCCCTTTCCTTTCCTTTCCTTCCTTTCCTCTCCCCTTCCCTTCCCTTCCCTTCCCTTCCCTTCCCTTCCCTTCCCTTCCCTTCCCTTCCCTTCCCTTCCCTTCCCTTCCCTTCCCTTCCCTTCCCTTCCCTTCCCTTCCCTTCCCTTCCCTTCCCTTCCCTTCCCTTCCCTTCCCTTCCCTTCCCTTCCCTTCCCTTCCCTTCCCTTCCCTTCCCTTCCCTTCCCTTCCCTTCCCTTCCCTTCCCTTCCCTTCCCTTCCCTTCCCTTCCCTTCCCTTCCCTTCCCTTCCCTTCCCTTCCCTTCCCTTCGCCATTTGGTCAGCTACATCTAACACTGGGTGAAAAGGAGAGTCTGTTATGGGGGCAACCAGAATGAAAGGGAAACATTATTTTTCTTCTCAGTAGGAGGAAAAATTAAAGTATTTTTTATTGGAAGGACCATGAAGTCTAATGAAGTTAAATAAGGACTAGTATAGAGTCCCGCATCTGGGTAGGTACACCAGGCATCAGTACAGACTAGGGGTTGTCCTGCTGGAAAGCAGCTCTGTAGATAGTCTACAACTACCTGAGGGGTGGTTGTGGCCAGGAGGAGGTTGCTCTCTTCTCTCAGGTGGCCATAGACAGAACGAGAGGACACAGCCTCAGGCTGTGCCAGGGGAAATTTAGGCTTGAGGTGAGGAGAAAGTTTTTCACTGAGAGAGTCATTGGACACTGGAATGGGCTGCCCGGGGAGGTGGTGGAGTCGCTGTCCCTGGGGCTGTTCAAGGCAAGGTTGGATGTGGCACTTGGTGCCATGGTCTAGCCTTGAGCTCTGTGGTAAAGGGTTGGACTTGATGATCTGTGAGGTCTCTTCCAACCCTGATGATACTGTGATACTGTGATAAGGTCCTTATAGTGTTGGTGGGCAGCAAGTTTTGCATGGGAGAGCAATGTACCCTTGTGGTCAAGAGAGCCAACGGCATCCTGGGGTGGTGTGGCCAGCAGGGCTAGGGAGGTTCTCCTGCACCTCTGTTCTGCTCAGCTAAGTCCACACCTGGAATACTGTGTCCAGTTCTGGGGTCTGACAGAGAGAGCTACAAGGGTGACTGGGGAACTTGAACAAACCTCCTCTGAGGAAAGGCTGAGAGATGTGGGCTGTTTAGTCTGGAGAAGAGCAGGCTGAAATGAGATCTTAACGGTGTCTCCAATCTGAGGGGTGGATGCCAGGATGAAGGTGACGGTGCCTAGTGACAGGACAAGGGGCAATGGGCACAAAATGGAAACCAGGAGGTTCCACCTCAACATGAGGAGAAAATTTGTTTTTGTGAGGGTGCTGGAGCCCTGGAGCAGGCTGTCCAGAGAGGCTGTGGACCCTCCTTCTCTGAACACTTTCAAGATGCAGCTGGATTCCTGTGTGATCTGCCCTAGATGATCCTGCTTTGGCAGGGAGGTTGTACTCAATGATCTCCAAACATCCCTTCCAACTCCTAACATTCTGTGGTTCTGTGATCTTCTGAGTAATAGAGAAGCAACAGGAGGATAGTTCACCTTATACATATAAAGGAAAGTAAGGTTTAGAACCATAAAATGCCCACTTGGAAAGGCTGTGCAGGTATTTGCAGTATCATGAACCATGATTAGCCTTAAATTACATTAATGGTGGGGTCATTCATGCATTTGCAGGTAGATGTTTTACTGGTACCTAAAGAAAAAAGTTGGGTAGCAGAGTCATTGATTGTTGGCAGACATTAACAGACTTCATTTGAAAACAAAATGATTGCTGTGGTCTGTGATTGGTTTTCATTTGAAGACTCCAGGTTAGTAGAAAGTTCAGTAAGTACATGACAAAAGACTCTAAAGCAGGATCCCAACATTGATTGGTTTGATCATGATGAATTCACCCAGAAAAACAAACAAACAAACAAACAAGCTCTAAGATTTCTTTGGTGGGACTGCATATGGCACCCCCATGGGTCACAACCCCAAGATGCATAGTAAACCAGAGTCTCGGAATCACAGAACAGTTTGGGTTGGAAGAGGCCTAATTAAATATCATTTACTTCCAACTCCCTGCCATGGACAGGGACACCTCCCACTAAAACAGGTTTCTCAACATCCACTCAGCTTCCACTTGAACACTTCCAAAGATGAGGCATTCGCCTCTGAGCATTCTTTTTCAGTATCCTACTACTCTCACAACAAAGAATTTCTTTCTAACAACTGATCTAAATCGACCTTGTTTCATTTCAAGACCAACAGGCCCTGCCCTGAAGCAAAGCCTCCGTCTATCTTTCCTGTACCCTCATTTAAGTACTGGAAGGCTGCTATAAGGTCTCCTTAGGGGAAGATCTGCACAAACATCGCATGGATAGAAGTGATGTCACAAAGGTCTTGCACTGATCAACTTGCTGTACCTTTCAAGGACTGTGAGGTTTCCAAACAACTCTGTTTGCTATGTTTTTAATAGCTGAATATTTTACAGTAGGACTCTTAGTTAACAGACTGCTTGATACAGATGGGTGAAAAAAACTCCGCTGACCTTCCTTTTATGATGGCACAAACAACCTGAGAGGGCATAGCTGTTTCAGACAACAGAAAGCCAAAAAGCAGAGCAGTGTTTGCATCCCACCTTAAAATACCATCATGCTAAGATGAAAGATTTCAGATCACAAAGAAGTGGCTGTGAGCCTCTTCAGTTCTCTTCTCTTAGATCTTAATTCCACTACACTACAATTCCAGGAAACAGCATCCAAAGATTAGCAAATGAAACCCTCTTTTCTAGCCAGGATAATACCAGACAAAGGACCAAAATGGACACAGCCGTGGAATCTCAGAATCTCACCATGTTGGGGGTTATCCAGTGCAACGCCCCTGCCAAAGCAGGGGCATCCACGGCAGCCTGCCCAGGATCACAATGGATCCTAGGCACCCAGCAGGGTTTGGAAGCTCTCCAGAGAAGAAGACTCCACAACTTCTTTGGGCAGCCTGCTCTAGCCCTCCACCACTCTCACACCAAACAACTTTCTCCTCCTGTTCATACAGAACCTCCTGGGTTCCAGTTTGTTCCCCTTGTCCTGTCCCTTGGGCACCACTGACAAGAGCCTTGACCCATTCTCCTGCCCCCCACAGGCCCTTAAGCTCTTGCTGAGCATTGATCAGATCCCCTCTGGGACTGTTCTTCTCCAGGCTTCACAGGCCCAGGTCTTTCAGACCTCCTGAGGTCACTTTAGATCCTATCACCACCAACCTGAACATAATCAAAGCATCATTGCTAAAACATGTCATCCTTTCTTCCATTAGAGAATGGCCGTTTGCCCCAGCAGACAAATTTCAGCAACAAAATACCCAAAACCTGATTGAAAAAAAAAAAAAAAAGCTGAAAATGAAACAATCAAACAAACAAAAAGAAGAGTGTAAGAAAGTGAACAACCCAGGACAGTTAAAATCCTGATGCAAAAAGTAGCCTGATAAGAACCGCATCCATCCATGGGTTTTCCACATCATACAACAAAGTAATACCAGCAATCCCTTTTAAGAATGCCTCAACAATGTTTATCAGAAAGAAAAATACATTAAAAAAGTAGGGCCACAATACTTAGGGTCTGCCTCACGAAGGCTTGTGATTGTTTTCCAGTTTTGGTGGTTTGCTTTTTTTTTTTCCCTTTGAAAATTTGATCTTGTGTCTTGACAGTGATAAATCGCTGGTTCTTCGCTCAGAGGACCTTCCTGATAATAGCAGATATTCCTCCCCAGGAGAAGGAATATTTCAGGTAAACACATTCACATGGACTGAGCCTGCCCTTTACCGAGAAAGAGTTTGATCTAATTGCTTGAATGTCATCATAGGACAGAGTGTCTTTAAAACAGATTACCAGGTAAATTTTAAATGACTTCCTAAGCATTAAAATGATCCACGTGAAACGCAGGTTTTACACCACTCTGGTATTTAATACACAATGTGGTCTTCATCTTCTGAATAAAGCTTTAATCAGATCACTTTATAAAAGGCAGAGAAACAAAGTAAAAACCAAACCAAACAAAACAAAGCAAAACAAAAAGCTCCCACCTAACCCCTCAAAATTCATTATACCTAAGTTTATCATCAGGTATTGTTTTATACCCTCACTTAAGGTTTTCTTTAACTGTAGAGGAACTCTACTGCAGTGGGATGTAAGAGTATTCTGCTGTAATCTTTCTGCTACACACCCCAACAGATTTCTACCTACTGCTATCTCACTGTGAAAAGTTAAAAAAGATAACTTCTAGCCTGTCCTCCAGACATGCAGTTAAATGGTTTCCTGTCATGTTTTGTGTAGACTTATTTCCCCTACACACATCTAGAACAGAAATAGAGAGGATGTAATATACAGAGGGAAAAAAAACCCACCCTGCCAGCACTGCCTTTACATGCTCAACTTCTCCTTACTACACAAATTGATACCCAGGTACGACCTGCATATAAAACAACAAGATGTGAATTGCTGTGAGGACATAACAAGAGGTTCAGAAAATAAAATGTTATTAACACATGTTTGTTTGTTTTTTTTTTTTCTGATGCACAGATGGAGAAACCTCCTTCTCACACTGATGTTTCTCCCCCCTTCTCCTGTCTATACAAGCACATGCTTTGGCCTGGCAGAAGTGAGTCATGATGGGGTTGTCCTGCTCTCTTCTGCCAGAAATCGCCTCCCAGAGTGGGGCTGTCCTGCTTCCTTCAGGGAACCCTCCTGGTAGAAAATTACTCCCTTGATGGGGCTGTTCTGCTTCTCCCAGGGCCCTATCTTGCTGGAAAATGACCCCCTTGTCCATCGAGTGTTTGCTATGAACAGCCTCTCTCATTTGGCCACTGACGAAAAATTGAAGCAGAGCCTTCCAAAACACGTCAGTCTTTCTTGCTGCAGAAACTGCAGCACTTGCCTGGGCAAAACAACTAATTAAAAACACTCTCTCTTTTTTTTTGTTTTGTCTATGTGTGTGGGTTTGGTTTTTTTTTTGTTGCTGTTGTTATTACTGCTTGGGCTCCTGCAACAATTTGAAAGATGAGGAGGTTTGCATTAAAAAAAAAAAAAAAAGAGTAAAAAGTATGAACTCAGACAAAGAGCAGCTCGGTGTGTGCGGGAACTCAATCCGTGCCCCTCTCCTCCACCACAAAAATGCCTTCTATTCTACCCAGAAAGGGAAAGGTTGGAAACTCCCATGCTGATAGTTCTGATCTTTTTCTGCTGCTACAGGGAGTCAAAGGTTAGTTCCCTCCCACCTGCATCGCACTTTGCTGCCTCTAACACACAACCCAGCATTCAGACAATAAAATTAAAGCCCCAGTTTGTCCATGGGAGGCTCTCTCAGACATCCAGTGTTCCCTTCTCAAATATCCCCAACCCAATATACACTGACCAAGGAAAAAAAAAATCATTAGCTTGTTCAATAATGAGAGCTTTGGATGACTTTTTTCCTGCCGTTAAGCCTTGCTTCCTAATTGTCAGTAAAATTAAATGTGATTTTAGTAAAGCAGAGTAAACACCAACAGTTTGATGCTGCACGCTGTGATGGAGGGTGAGGGTGATAACCACATCTTCTTTGGTATGACCTCTCAGGGAAAAAAGAAAACAACAAACAACAAACCAGTAAATACAGTGATTTTCTGCATTAAGTGGCATGAAAGCAGCTCTGAAGGAAAATAAACTGTCATTTCAAGGGATTGTATGTGACTGCTGGGTGCTGGGGATGGAAGCAGTGATAATACGAAGCATACAGTGAGGTAAATAAATAAATAAATAAATATATAAAGTTAAAAGATAATTTGCAGGCCAATTTTCTAACCTGGACAGCCCTGGATTTAAAAAATCCTGTCTACATTGCACTTTTTTGGTTGGTTGGTTGTTTCGTTTTTGCTATTGCACACTTACAGGTTGAAAAAGTAAGAAACAGCAGCAGCGGTAAATAGGGTCAGGTCCCCAGTCCTGAGCACAGGGTTGATGCTGCACTGCTGCGGCTTTGGTGAAACTTGTTGAGCATACAAGTGGTGGATAGAGGGAGAGTGCTTGACTTGGATAAGGGTTGGATCTCCCTCACAGTGAGGAGGATGAAGAGTTAGTTTGCAGCCTTTACCTTATGCGGCTGCTAAGAGACCATGAGAGTTGTGGGCTTTTTTTTTTTTGCAGAACAGGGGAGAAATCACTGAGGCAGAAATGCAGAACTGTGGTCATGCATTAACAGCTGATGGCTGGTACGTAAAATCAAAGAATTAGGAGAGAACACCGCACTGCTGAGGTGCCTCAGGAGAGTGCTCTGTTGTGACTTCCTCCACCTACCCCACAGCAAAAACAACAAAAAAGGGAACAATCCTAAGAGAGAAGTGAGTCAGGAGGACAAATAACTTAACGTGTAATCTCTAGACCACTGTTTTAAGACCAGAGATTGTGATCAAAAGTCTGGAAATTATGCAAATAGCATCCAGCTACACTTAAGAGGGCTGCAGGAGCGGAGGCTTCCCGACCCCAAGAGCAACTGCGTCTGAGGGAAGGCAGGCAGCGACCGCTTTGCGCGATGCAAGGCTGCAGCCTACAGGCTTGAGCCCAGAAGGGCACCCAGGGAAGCTGGAGCCGGGGGGGGGCAGGGTGGGGGCTAAAAGAGGATGTTTTTTATACCAGCACACAGGACAGAACTAGCATGATCACTACAGCAAATCCTCCTTAATTTCAGGCTGCGGAGCGTATGTTTTCCTTAAACGTTTTTAAATCCGTAATCCTCAAAAGATTATTTTTTTTCTTTTCTTTTCCAGTTAACCCAATTTAATCTTAAATTTGGGCATGCTGCTTCTGTTTCTCTCTTTTTTTCCATTATGTAAAGCATTTTCTGGTATCACAAAAAAGCCCCCTCCGAACCAACCAACTAACCAACCAAAAAAAAAAAAAAAGAAAACCCAACCAAAAAACACACTAATTTTTATTTTTTTTAACATTAAAAAGGGACAATTAAAAAATTAAACTAGAGAAAAATACATATGCACCATTTTTTTTCTCAGCAAAAAAAAAAAAAAGGGTAACTTCTTTTTAACAAAAGCATTTTTTAAACTAAAAAATTAAAAAAAGGTTATTTTTTAACAAAAAAGTCTAATTTTTTATTTTTCTTTTATTTTTTTAACCAAAAAGGCTATTTAAACAAAAAAATTAGGCTCTTTAATTTAACAAAAAAAAAAAATCCTTTTTAACAAGTGAACTTTTTCTAACAAAAATGAAGGGCTAATTTTATCTTTTTAAAACTACAAAAAAAAAAAAAAAAAAAAGAAGCTAACTTTTTTCCGCCCCCTAAACAATAAAAAAGATAGGCTAATTTTATTTTTAAACTTTAAAAATAGAGAACTTTTTTTTTCTTAAGAGAAAAAAAAAAAGGCTACCTTTTTCTCAACAAAAATTGGCTGATTTTTTTTTTAACTAAAAAGAACAGAGTAAGATTTTTTTTTTTAACCAAAAAAGGATTTTTTAAACAAAGGCAAACCTTTTTCTTTTTAGACTGAAAAAAAAAAAGTCTTTCTTCTTTTTTCCTTTCCTTTTTTCTCTTTCTTTTTTAATGAACAAACACCAAACAACCCTAACGCTGCTCTGACACACATATTCCACACACATTTTCGTTGGCCATAAATGTTACAAGACGACGTTGAAAGATCACAACAATGTCAGTGTTTGGTCTTGCAAACACACATTGCAGTTGCCAGGCAGGCAGGAGGCAATATTTAATATCTATTAAATATATTTCTCTGCTCTACCTCTTCTTCCATCAATGCTTCATCCAGAACAGTGCAGCCATACAGGGAATGACTTAAAGCACCCTAAATATGCCCAATATTTTTAAGCTAATGAAGAGATGTTTGGGAGGCTCCACTAATTTAAGCCTTTTTTTTTTTTTTTTTTCCTTTTCCCCCTCCATGTCCCTTTTGCACATTCAAGCAGGTCAGATACGCATACGTGTAAATTTCCACCCGGGGACAGCCCTACTGATGTGCACGGGTGGTAATGATACGGCTGCGGCAGCAGAAGCTGAGTTTGTTAACTTCGCAGAGGAAAGGGTCCCCGCGGTGTGCCCGCTGCCCTGCAGACACCACTGCAGTGCACAACCAGCAGCTCATGGCAACAGCAGCAGCACTGCAGCAGCATCCTCTTGCATTTGTGATCGACTAAGATCCAGGCAAGCCATGCAACTCAGAAGCAGAACACCCTGGCTTTCAAACAAATTCTCACATCCTCCCTTTCTATTTCACTTTGGAGGGCAGAATGGCTTCACAAGTAAAGAACAGAGGAGAGAAAAAAAATACAGAGATTACTAAATGCATTTTGTATTACATAACAGAGTATTAGCTGAGAATATTTTCCCTTCCACATACAGAATTCAGCACTGAAGGCTCTATTTTATATCCATAGAGACACAGAAGGACTTCACCCTGTCAGAAGTACAATTAGACACACGTAAAAATCACTGCAATGATACAAATAGAGGGAACTCAAAACAGGATTTCTTTTAATCCATTTATCCATTTTTTAACCCATCCTCAATATTATTATTATTATTATTATTATTATTATTATTATTATTATTATTATTATTTAATTTCAGGGAGCCATGTAAAGATATATTTTTTATTTGTATCAAATAAGTATGATATTCAGAATTATTAGTCTCAATAGCTGAAAAAATGTTTTATTTTACATCCTCACATTGAGCAACAGGAACTGGATTCAAGCAATTTTCTGATCTGTTTAGGATACCTTACTAACTAATTCCAGTTTGGATAGAAACATTATTAGAAAGAAAAGAAAACCAAACCAAACAAACAACAGAAAATCTGGATAAGAAAAAAAAAAACCAACCTCAGAGAAGAAGCAACAGCACAGATGTAGACTGCAGAATGAAATAAAAAACTCATTCAGCAGTGACAAAATAACTTTTGCTCTACTCTTAGGCAACTAAAACATCTCTTAGGGAAAAAAAGGTACTGATTGCACTCATTGATACTAATATTACAGGTATTACTGATTTAAAAATGAAATTGTTTTGCACAATATTCCACTCTTCATGATTTTCAGACTAAAGTTCCAAGAAAAGCTTTATCAAAGCCTAACTGACATAATTTTTCTTATGCTTAGAAACAGGTGGGGGAGAGAGAATAGTTTGTATCATTTTAATGTCATTCTATGTGTAATAATACAATTGCATCACAATTAAATGAACTCAGTTCTGTTTTAATTGAGATAATCCTGAATATTTTGTTTTTCAACAGAAATGCCTCACTATAATTAAACTGCTCAGAGCACATACAAATGAACGTTGAGGAGAGAACCACACAGGCTGCAACAAGGCACTCGCAACAGCTTTGCTCTGAAATGAATAATTAACTTACAGATACTTTATACCTCCTATACAGTTGTCTGCAATTTGTTTTAAGTTGCCTTTTCGCATTGGCTGAACTTGCTCACACTTTTATCTATTTCTCCCCATTTTTAACTGCACCAGAAAGCTCTGTGAGCACAGTCAGTGGCAGTGTTCATGGGCTGCTAGAGAAACATCAGCAAAGAGAAAAGTTCCTATCAGCTCTCTCATTAGGGTAACTTAATTTTAAATTATATCTTTTTATTAGTTACTTGCCTCTGACAAACCAATGTACTGACACAAAACTTCATTTCAATGCCTTCTAATATTTTTAGATGGAAAGATAATTTCCCTCCCCCCTTTTTATTTTTTTAATACCTGTTCTAGGCATTGAATTATTCCAGAAAAGAAGCCTACAACCTCCCCTAGTTCTATGGTTGAAGGAAAACAATGCAAAATTATTTCTGATCAGGAAAGGCAAAAAAAATCAAAACGAATCATTCACATGCAAATATTCTGCATGCATACACAACATACGAATCTCTTTTAAAAGGGAGCCACTATTACAGAAGTCATTATTTCTAATGTAAAATGATCCTAGAGAAACATTTTTATTCTGCTTTACTCATACTTCACACACATCCTATCACTCCTTTTCCTCCTCAAACTGCTGGTAAAATTATGGTGAATGAAGTTCCCACCGGGAAAACCGCTCTCACTTTTTTTTTTCCCCTTTCTACTTTCCCCTGAAGTGCTCACAAATTTCCCCAGAACACCTATCCAAACTTAAAAAAAATAAATTAACCATTTCCTTTATGAAAGCTTGATGACCTCTGACATCACTCACTATTTAGAAACCCATAAAAGAACAGATAACAAACATATGACTCACAAATTATCAATTATGAAAAATAATCTGGGGCAGAACGCTGCGCTGACGCAAAAAGATGGATTGCTTGTCATAAGCCAATAAAGCTTTTTGTTTGTGAATCCAATATCTCATTTCTTTCCTTTGTGCTAGGAAACTTAAAATTATTTTCAAACTACGTTAACTTAAAAAAAAAAGCAACTATCCTAAAGGTGAACACTGAAAATGCCCCCAGAAATAATCTGCCATTGCTTTGTAAACTGATTTATATTTTATCTTCAACTATCACATCTAAAAAAAAAATAAAATCAAAAGTCAAGAAGAGACCAGATGCACCACAGAGCAAGGAGACTCCTGCACTTTGGAGGGACGTGGGGGTGTTGGCTCTACCACTCAGATGTTCAAGTGGTCCCAAAGAGGTGCCACATCCATCAGTGCAAAGCAGAGAGCAGAATTTACTCCACAGCCACATTTTGGAGCACAGGCAGCCTGCTTTAAAGCACTCCTGAATCAGAATTCTTCAGGGTTTGGTGTTTACTTCGCTGTCTCTGAACTCAGGGGAGGGGAACATTTCAGGTTTTTAATAGAAGAATGGCTGAAAATAAAAATCAAGACCAGCCTGAGAGCAGCACGCTGCAGTGCCACCAGCAGTCCAGCAGTTACCTACGAAGAGTTCTGGCTGGTGATGCAGCAGAGGACTCACTGCAGCTGCTGACTGGCAACTGACAGGATTGCTCAAATCTGGAGATCAATCGGAAACAAAGATGAGCAGCTTTATTCCCATCCAGAAATCACGAGCTCCCTGTTCAGCCTTTTGTGCCTTCCCTGCAAACTGTGAACCCTGTGCTTGTGGCACAGCGTTGACAGAAACACACTGAGCAGGAATTTGTATAGAGTATAAATTAATGAATGGTAATTTAAATGATTTCTGTTAAAATCAACTGCTGTGATTCGCACCTCTAGTTTAATTTGTCTTTTCATACACACCTTGTGCTCTGCCTGGGCCAGAGTCCACTCATCCTGGGCTCACTAGGTTTGCCCAGAATGAGTGGAGACAGCTGATTTAAAGCACTGCCAGCCACAGTCCTTAACTACCTTGCACTGTGAGAAACAGCTGAATGATTCAATTAAAATAATTTCATTTAAATCAAGCGTGCGAGGCATTGTGAGTGGAGGAGCAGGAGGGTGAGCACTGTGATCCAGAGGCAATGAAGCATACTAACCAGAGATTCCCAGGTTCAGATCCCAGGGTCAGAGACGCACTCCCAGCTCATGGAGCGTGCCTGGAGGTGGCTGCCTCTGCTCTGGGGAGAATGGAGAAGCAAGGTAGTGTGTCGGAGGGATTAAGGATGTTGTCACTCACTAATTGTCATGATTTGAGGGGTTCCAGGTTATCCCAGATTCCCTCTCCCCCCCAAAAAAAAAAACTACAAAGACCAAGATCCATCACAGGGGACAGCTGCCTGATAACAGTAAGTTCTTAACTTCAACTTTGCTAATCAGCAAGGTCAACCAGACCAGAATTCTGGCTATGAAAAAGAAAAAAACCAAAAAGAACAAAAAGAGAAAGAGAAAGAGAAATGGAAAGAGAAAGAGAAAGAGAAAGAGAAAGAGAAAGAGAAAGAGAAAGAGAAAGAGAAAGAGAAAAAGAGAGAGAAAGAAAAAAAAAGGAAGTAGAAAAAGAAGATTATATTAATATAAAGAAAATAGTCTGCACATTTGCCACCTAATCAGAATGTCATAAAATCAGAGTCAGAAAAATTAACTTTGATGGAATAAAATACTACACTGTCTTTGGGCTAGCATTACTTGTAAAGGCTGAGTCTGGAATAGATGCAGAATAATGT
This sequence comes from Pogoniulus pusillus, assembly GCF_015220805.1. Taxonomy (NCBI): domain Eukaryota; kingdom Metazoa; phylum Chordata; class Aves; order Piciformes; family Lybiidae; genus Pogoniulus; species Pogoniulus pusillus. Next base: position 40,194,302 of record NC_087309.1, read on the forward strand.
TTTAAATTTAAAAAGAGTATTGTTTGTTTCTGTCAAATGCTGACCCTCAAGAATCAGCCAACAAAAGGGAATTTTTATTTAAGAACTTTGGCATTGTATGCCTCAGGAAAGTAGAACTTGAGAAGACCAAAGCTCTGCCAAATTTACTGTGAGAAAGGAAAAAAAAAATACATCAATTCAAATACAAACCTAAACCTGAAAATAAATCTAAAAATAAGCCTAAATTGATTTGAGTGGCCTTTATCCAGAACCATTCTTTGGGGCAGGCTGTTGGCTGGAGCAATAAACGAATAAAAGAAAATCAAACCAAAATAAACCTGAAAATAAATCTGAATTAAAACTTAACATTGATCTAAGTAGGCTTTATTGTAACTACTCATTGGAGTAGGCTGTTGGTTGAGGCAATAAATAAACCAAAATAAACCTGAAAAAACCAAAAAAACCCCAAACTAAAACAATTATCTCAGTAGCCTGTACCATAACCAATTGCTTCGTAGGCTGCTGCTCAAGGCAATAAATTAACCTAAATAAAAATAACCCTAAAAATAAACCTAAAAGGATCTGAGTAGCCTTAGCCACGGCTATGGTTGTTGGTCAAAAATAAGTACTTTCATTTATGGGGAAATGTGTAATTTTGCCATATTCTCCATATGGACAGACAGCTTGTGTCTCCAGTACCACTTCTGAAGCCAATTCAAAGCAGACAGTCAATGGTCAGGCCACAAGAATGTGGTTTTGTTGTTGTTGGGTTTTTTTCTTTTTTTTTTTTCCTTAATCCATGCCTCTGATAAGGCTGCTGTGGGAAATACAATGGTCACCCAACCCTTTTATGGCTTTAACAAACCCTCACTTCTGCCTCCTGCTCCACACAATGTGGACTCTATGTGCGCCCGCGCGGTACTAAATTACAGATAAAGTTACAGCAAATTTGTTTCCTCCAAAAAGCAGTGAGGCCTAATATCCCTGGAGTAATAACAGCCTTGTCTGCCATTCAAGAGCAGAACTGGAGTGATTTTCCCCCAGAAACAAACACCTCTCCCCATGACAATGGAGCCCTTCTTGGAGCGCTGAATGGGACGCAGCTCAGTTTGCAGGTGCTGCGGTGGGGAGGTGGGAGAATTCCTGACCTGGCAGGACACCCAGGCTGTGGTAGATAGCTCCAGTGTGCTCCACCAGTCATCTCGTGGAGCCCAGAACTATGCAAATCAATAATTTCGAGAGGTGCATCTTGCTCATCTGATGCCTTCAGCAACCTGGTTACTGGGAGGTGCCCCTGCCTGTGGCACGAGTGGTGTGAACTAGATTATCTTAAACCATTCTATGATTCTGTACTGACTTGTCCCCTCTGGTACATGAGAGGGCCTACAAGAAAGCTGAGGAGAAGCTTTTGGGAAGGGTTGGTAGTGACAGGATGAGGAGCAATGTTTTTCAGCTGGAAGTGGGGAGTTTGAGACTGGAGATGAGGAAGAAATTCCTGAGAGTGAGGGTTGGGAGACAGTAAAACAGGCTGCCAAGGGAGGTTGTGGATACCACCTCCATGGCGGTGTTCAAAGGCCTTCAGCAACCTTCAGTCCAGTGGCCATGGTGAGGAATTTGAGACAGATGATCTTTAAGATTCCACCCAACCCGAACCATTCTGTGATTCTATGATCCTGTGGAATGAAGGTGGCTAACAAAAACCTGAAGCAGTTTGGAACAAAGCAAAAAGATTAAAACTCCACAAGCCACAGACAGTGATTCACAGGATGACAGGATGTAAGGGGTTGGAAGGGACCTCTGGAGATCATCAAGTCCAACCCCCTTGCCAGAGCATGATGATAGAACCCAGCACAGGTTGTACAGGAATACATCCAGACAGGCCTTGAAAGTCTCCAGGGAAGGAGACTCCACAACGTCTCTGGGGAGCCTGTTCCAGTGTTCTGTGCTGCTTACAGTAAAGAATTTCCTCCTTGTGTTGAGGGGGAACATCCTGTGCTGCAGCTTACATCCATTGCTGCTTGTCCTATCACAGGGAGCAAGTGAGCAGACTCTGTCCCCTCCCTCTTGACCCCTAGCCCTCGAAATTTATAAACATTGATTAGATCTCCTCTCAAAGTCTTCCCTTCACCAGACCGAAAAGCTCCAGGCCCCTCAGCCTCTCCTCATAGGGCAGTGCTCCAGCCCCTTAATCATCTTTGTAACCCTCCCTTGGACTCTTTTGAGCAAATTCTTCTATGTGAAAGGAATACTGACATAATAATGACCTACCAGCACACTTAGGTTATTTCCCAAGTACTCTAGCTAATAGACTGTGATGAATAAATAACTTTTTAATGTGCTTTGCTGGAGCTGCACTAGGGAATGTTAATATCCAGTATTAAAAGCATCGCCCAGACAGACGTGAGGCTGCAATGCTATGGAAGATAGAGATTCAACAGAGTAACCAAGCTCAATTCAGCGGGTTCAAGTTTCCTCTTCTTTCAAAGTAAACCACTCCAAAACATTCCCCGTGATGAGTTCCTACTTAATTCCGACTTTAGTTGCTGTCATATTGTGATGTCGCCCCTAAAAGATGAAAATCAAGCACAGTCAGGGAATAAGCACCAAGTGTTGTTAACGTGGCCCTTGCCTTGTTAATCGTCATCTTGGGGAAATTATATTCTGGTTTATATACTAACACTGTGGCATTTTTATTAACTCATAATCCCTCTGCTAACAGTGGTGCTTTATGCAAGTAATAATTAAGACAGCAGCAAACACTAAAAAACATCTACTTTTGAATTTTTGTTTTCCAGTTGTGTTGAAAGGATACAAAGCCTGCTGGTATTGGGGTTATTTAAGGGAAAAGAGCAAAAAGAATATTGTATAATAAGAAAACCAAACAAACAAAAAAACCTCATCCTTTCTCTGTTATGGAAAATAAGCTTAAATAATCATTACCAATATCCCTTACAGTATTGATCACTCATCGTTAACTGAATTAGCTGGATTTAACCATTTGAAAACAAACTTCTTCCTAAAAGTTGAAGACTTTATAATTGGAGTTTTTAATATGTACACCTGTGCCTTCTGGTTTGAGATAAGGGTGAGATTTTTTCTTCTCCCTTAAAATGAGCACCAGCCCTCAGGAGAGACAGTGAGGAGAAATATAAAGATACAAGGCCCCACCAAAACAAAACCAGCTAACTTCTTTAGAAAGGGAATAGTCCAGAAAGGAGCACCTCAAGCTAAACAGACACCGTGCTAAAAGGTGGAGGAGAACTATAAAGATACAAGGCCCCACCAAAACAAAAACAAAATCAACCAACCAAACAAAACCACCACGAACAACAAAAGCACAGACACCATGCTTAAAGGTGGAGGAGAAATATAGAATCATAGAATCATAGAATCAACCAGGTTGGAAGAGACCTCCAAGATCATCCAGGCCAGCCTAGCACCCAGCCCTAGCCAGTCAACCAGACCATGGCACTAAGTGCCTCATCCAGGCTTTTCTTGATGACCCCCAGGGACGGTGCCTCCACCACCTCCCTGGGCAGCCATACAACACCCCACCAAAACAAAAACAAAACCAACCAACCAAACAAAAACATCACCACCAACAAAACCACAGACACCATGCATAAAGGTGGAGGAGAAATATAAAGATGTAACACCCCCCCAAAACAAAAAAAAAAATCAACCAACCAAACAAAACCACCACCACCAACAAAACCACAGACACCATGCTTAAAGGTGGAGGAGAAATATGAAGAAACAACACCCCAACAAAACAAAACCAAAAACAACCAAACAAACAAAACCAACAACAATAAAACCACCACAAACCCAAAACAACAAAACTAAAAACCAACTAACCAACCAACCAAAAAAATCATGCATTATTCCTCCCAGGTCTACTGCTAAGAGATTTACCTTCAGCTTAACATGTTTACCCCTCAAGTTACAATTTAGAGACATGCTGAGAGCAGAGAATCACAGATTAATATTGCCTTGATTTATTATATATATTTAAAAAATAAAAATCGTGGCTTTGCCATGTGTCCATTGCCCCTTCCCACAGTGAGGAATGCCATGCCAAATTTCAAAATATCAAATATGGAATTAAATACCCACCTTCAGTGTTTGAAAACAGAATTAATGTAATTAATTTTTGAGCTGATTCCATTCATTGCTACCTTTTAGGGATTGGTCTGTTTGTTTGGTTTTGTTTTGTTTTGCTCTGTTTTTTACTGGGGTTAAAAGTGTCTGTCTCAGTTCATTAATGATCAGTGTCTCCTTAGGTAGCTCAGTCACTTAGAACTGGAATACAGGCATGTCTCTACACTCCTTCTATATGATTGCAGAGAGAAAACCCTGTCTCCTGTACAGTTTCCCAAGAAGTTCCTGTTGCATAATACCAGTTTTAACAGATAACTCTGCAGTGCTAACTGTGATAGTGGTGGTCAGTCTCAAATAGCCAAGGTGAAATTATGGCAGTTTTTGGCTTTGAGTTAGTGAGTTCTTCTCGGAGAAATGTATCCCTGTAAAGCAGTTGGGTAACTTCTGAACTTCAGGGCTGCAATTATTATTTACTACATGTATAAATTTCTATTTATATAATTACATCTTTACAAATATATATTTTAATATATTACCTATAGATATTATTTTTATACATTATATAAAAGTACTTTTTTAAAAGGGCTTGTGGTGCTGGGGAAAGTATAGGCTGGATGTTAGGAGGAAGTTGTTGGCAGAGAGAGTGATTGGCATTGGAATGGGCTGCCCAGGGAGGTGGTGGAGTCACCGTCCCTGGAGGTGTTCAAGAAAAGCCTGGATGAGGCACTTAGTGCCATGGTCTAGTTGACTGGATAGGGCTGGGTGATAGGTTGGAGTGGATGATCTTGGAGGTCTCTTCCAACCTGGTTGATTCTATGATTTTATGATTCTATGATATTATAAGGGGGAATGGCTTTGAGCTGAAACAGGCAGGCTGTAGATGTTCCCTCCCTGGAGCTGTTCAAGGCCAGGTTGGATGAGGCCATGAGCAACCAGGGCTGGTGGGAGGTATCCCTGCCCATGGCAGGGGGCTGGAACTGGATGATCTTTAAGGTCCCTTCCAACCCAAAACATTATGTGAATCTATGAATATATGTTAAAATATAAATATAAACAAGCCAGTAAACAAACAAACACACATATATATATTTATATACGAAACAAAATGTATGGTATATATATATAAAATAAATATATACTGTATGTATATCACAGAATCATAGAACCAACCAGGTTGGAAGAGACCTCCAAGATCATCCAGTCCAACCTAGCACCCAAGCCCTATCCAGTCAACCAGACATGGCACTAAGTGCCTCATCCAGCCTTTTCTTGAACACCTCCAGGGATGGCAACACCATCACCTCTCTGGGCAGCCCATTCCAGTGCCAATCACTCTCTCAACATATAAACCATATTTAAAAAAAAAAAATCTATAAGACATCTGCAGTGTTGCAGTAGTAATTTATGGAAGGGTACAAGCTCCAAAGATCTGCCATGCAGTTCAACTCTGTTCGGCACCAGCTATGGCCGTTTGCCTTAAGGAACAGTGTGGCCAGTAGGACAAGGGAGGTTATTCTGCCCCTGTACTCAACACTGGTTAGGCCACACCTTGAGTGCTGTGTCCAGTTCTGGGCTCCTCAATTCAAGAGAGATGTTGAGGTGCTGGAATGTGTCCAGAGAAGGGCAACAAAGCTGGTGAGAGGCCTGGAACACAAACCCTATGAAGAGAGGCTGAGGGAGCTGGGGGTGTTTAGCCTGGAGAAGAGGAGGCTCAGGGCTGACCTCACTGCTGTCCACAACTGCCTGAAGGGAGGCTGTAGCCAGGTGGGGGTTGGTCTCTTCTCTCAGGCAACCAGTAACAGAACAAGAGGACACAGTCTCAAGTTGTGCCAGGGCAGGTATAGGCTGGATGTTAGGAGGAAGTCGTTGTCAGAGAGAGTGATTGGCATTGGAATGGGCTGCCCAGGGAGGTGGTGGAGTCACCGTCCCTGGAGGTATTCAAGAAAAGCCTGGATGAGGCACTTAGTGCCATGGTCTAGTTGACTGGCTAGGGCTGGGTGCTAGGTTGGACTGGATGATCTTGGAGGCCTCTTCCAACCTGGTTAATTCTATGATTCTATGATTCATCTACCGTATCAACGTATAGAATCACAGGTTTGGATTGGAAGGGACCTTAAATATCATCCAGTTCCAACCTTCTGCCATGGGCAGGGACACCTCCCACTAGCCCAGGGTGCTCCAGGCCTCATCCAACATGGCCTAAACACCACCAGGGAGGAAGCAATTCTGGTCCAAGATTAGTTATGTCTGATGGTTAAGTGTTAATACCTATCATGGAGTAGATAAAGTGTTAACGGTGAAATCCAAGTAAATTATTCTTTTTAAATGCCACCTTCATGTTTATGTTAAACTAAGATGCAGTAAGGTAAAGAAAGAACCTCAGGAGCCAGAGGTGGTAAAAGACAAGTTCCCCAAAAGTGGAAGAAAGGACAGCTGGAATAGGAGGGATATAAGGAAGCTGCCCAAGCAGCTAGAGATCTGCTTAGGAAAGCCAAGGCAGTGTTTGAACTGAATCTAGCCAGAGAGGTCAAAGGGAACACCGAGAATTTCTTCAGACTGGACGTGAGGAGGAAGTTGTTCAGCATGAGAGTGGTGAGAGCCTGGAATGGGTTGCCCAGGGAGGTGGTTGAGGCCCCATGCCTGGAGGTGTTTAAGGCCAGGTTGGATGAGGGTCTGGCCTGCCTGATCTAGGGTAGGGTGTCCCTGCCCGTGGCAGGGGGTTTGGAAATAAATGATCCTTGTGGTCCCTTCCAATCCTGACTGAATCTATGATTCTGTGAAAAGGGAAAAATCAAGGCAAGACAGAAGTGTATGGAGCTTGAAAGAAAAGATTATTGGAACGTTAGAAACAGATTTTGGGATATAAACACCTATTATTTTTCTTCTGAAAAAAATAAACAAACTAGGAAAAAACCCAAACAAAACCCCAGTGCTGTTTCTGTCTGCAAGGCTCAAAGGTTATTTATGTCAAGGTCAGCTGAAATTCTCCACCCCTGCAGAAGCTAAATCACTAAAGCATGAGACTTAGGAAAAAGCTAACATCCCACCCACACTCTGAGAGTTTCATGTCTTTTAAAGCCTTCTAGATAACACAGTTCCTTGCATTAAACTGAAAGGATTTTTCAAGGGGAAATTTTGTTCGTCTCCAAACTGCCACAACCCATACAAATAGACAAAAAAAGACACTGTGCAAGACAGTCCATTTCAGTGGCCAACCTTTGCCAGCAACATGGCTTGAGCTATCTGGTGGTTTTCTTCACAACTTTGCAACCATCAGTGTGGCCTTTCATTAAGAAAACTAAGCAGACATTCTCCCTAGAGATCTGCCTGATGCAGTCTTCTCATGGAGATCTGTGGCCACTGCTTTGTACCAACACTGAGGGACACTGAGCAGCTGGAGCATGTCCAGAGAATGGCAACAAAGCTGGTGCAGTCTGGAGAACAGCTCTAGTGAGGAGCAGCTGAGGGAACTGGAGATGGTTAGCATGGAGAAGAGGCTGAGGGGAGATCTCATTGCTCTACAGCTCCCTGAGAGGAGGTTGGACCCCAGTGGGGGTTGGGCTCTCTCCCTAGTATCAGGTGAAAGAATGAGAAGAAATGGCCCCAGATTGCACCAGGGGAGGTTTAGGTTGGACAGGAGAAGAAACTTCTTCCTCGAAAGCATTCTGCCATCCCTGGAGGTGTTAAAAAAAAGCCTGGATGAGGCACTTAGTGCCATGGTCTAGTTGACTGGCTAGGGCCGGGTGATAGGTTGGATTGGATGATCTTGGAGGTCTCTTCCAACCCGGTTGATTCTGTAATTCTGATTCAAGCACTGGAACAGGCTCTCCAGGGAGGTGGTTGAATCCCTAGAGGTGTTTCAAGTAGGCAGAGATGTGGTACTGAGGGCCATGGTTTAGCATCAGCCTTGGCAGAGTTAGAGACTGGTTGGACTGGATGATCTTAAAAGTCTTTTCCAGCCAAAACGATTCTAGGCACTAGCCAAAACAAAGTATGTTCTAAGCTGTGACCTTATTGCTGTCTACAACTACTTGAGGGGTGGTTGTGGCCAGGAGGAAGTTGCTCTCTTCTCTCAGGTGGCCAGCACCAGAATGAGAGGACACAGCCTCAGGCTGCACCAGGGGAGATTTAGGCTCGAGGTGAGGAGAAAGTTCTTCACTGAGAGAGTCATTGGACACTGGAATGGGCTGCCCGGGGAAGTGGTGGAGTCGCCGTCCCTGGAGCTGTTGAAGGCAAGATTGGATGTGGCACTTGGTGCCATGGTCTAGCCTTGAGCTCTGTGGTAAAGGGTTGGACTTGATGATCTGTGAGGTCTCTTCCAACCCTGATAATACTGTGATACTGTGAAACCAAAACTGAAATTACCTGACTACATGTTAAATAACATAAGTAGGACACATATTTTAATGATGCATATTTGAAGTATTGTGAAGTTAGTCTGACTCTTTTCACTTCACTAAAACCCAGCATCTGGAAGATGACTTGGCTTATCTTAATTCTCCCACCCAGGCACAGATGCTGATGGTATCACCTACCAGGCACACAGGTAGTAAACACTGCCTATTCTGCATGGATTATCCAATGAAGTTTCCTTAAGGAGCATTAGGGAAAAAATGGTCATTTAATTTCTGAACATTGTCCTTTCTGAGCCTTTCTCACATCTAAAAGCTATGGAAGATTTATTCTCTGATTTTCCTTACTTGGGCTTTTCTCACTAGTATGCAACATACCTGTTACTGCCTCTTGACTACACTGAAATGTTGTACAAGAATTATATTACGTTAACTTAACTGTGAGCAGCCCAGCAAAATCAAAGTGTCTCATAGTTGCACCATCTCAGAATGTTAGGGGTTGGAAGCAACTTTTAGACATCATTGAGCTCAACTCCCCTGACAAAGCAGGGTCACCTAGGGCAGGTCACTAAGGATTGCATCCAGAGAAAGAGACTCCACAGCCTCTCTGGGCAGCTTGCTCCAGGTCTCACCATACAGAAGTGTCTCCTCATGTTGAGGTGGAACCTCTTGTGTTCCAACATGTATCTGCTGTAACTTGTCCTACCACTGGGCACCACTCAAAGGAGCCTGGCACCTTCATCTTGACACCCACCCCTCAGATATTAAGAGGCACTGATCAGATCCTCTCTCAACCTTCTCTTCTCAATACTAAACAGCCCTGGGTCTCTCAGAATTTCTTCAGAGGAAAGATATCCAAGTTCCTTCACCATCTTTGTAGCTCTTCATTGCACTCTCTCCAGCAAATCCCTTTCTCTCTTGAACTGGGGAGCCCAAAACTGAACACAGCATTCCAGATGTGGTCTCACCAGGGTAGTGTGAAGAGGTGCAGGAAAACCTCCCTAGACCTGCTGATCACACTGCACCCAGGATGCCCTTGTCTCTCTTGCCCACAAGAGCCCTGCTGTGGAGAACTTGCTGTCCACCAGGGCTCTAAGGTCTTTCTCCATGCGGTTGCTTTCTAGCAGGTTAACCCCTAGTCCATACTGGTGCCTGGTGATAATGTTCCTCCTCAGAAGCAGGGCTCTGCATTTGTCCTTCCACTTCAAAGCAAGCCATCATAACACCTGCTGCTGGTAAAATAAAAAAGGAGTAAACCAGAGCCTGTAACATGATTTTATAAGGTGTTGGCTCTCATATGACTCACAACTCAAAAGTAAGGAGTTTGATAATCCACTCATGCCTCTGCACTATTTCAGTAATAGAAGTTTAAATGGCCACGATTCCCTGCAATGACTCTGAAGGAGCAACTCAAGGAAGCAAGTGAGGAGAAGCTACACAACAATATTCTCCTGAGAATGCTACAGTTATCCAAGTTTAACATCAGTGCTACCTGAAGTCTTCTGAGTGAAAAGTTTTATATTAGAGAAGTTCTGTGCACTCATGAGGGAAGTCCAAGAACGTGCAATGCAAGCCCCCTTTGGACACGTAGCCATGCTGGGTCCAATGCCAACCTGCAACTTTTCCAGTCATACCAGGTTGCTGGGGAAGAACTTCTGTGTGGTTTGTGTTATGGGGCACATACTGCAGAGCAAGACTGCAACCCACACAGATTTGCTGTGTAGATTTCCAGTCACATAGAATCATAGAATGGCTATGGTCAAACACTTCATAACCGAATCAGTGCCAACCTTTTTATTGGTGTACTGTGGGAAAACTGACATCAACCATGATTGCAGAATCACAGAATGGCTCAGGTCGGAAGGATCCTCAGAGATCATCTACTCCAACCTCCCTGCCATGGGCCGGAACACCTCTCAACTAGACTCACATGCTCGAGGCCTTAATCAACCTGGCTCTGAACACCCCAAAGGAGCAGGCAGCCACAACCTCCCTGGGCAGCCTATTCCAGAGTCTCACCATTCACGTCCTGAAGAACTTCTTCCTCAGCTCCAGTCTAGCTCTGCTCTGCCTCAGCTGCAAACCATTCCCGTCTCCAAACACCCTCAGGAAAAATCCCTCTGTAGCCTTCTTCTAGGATCCCTTCACGCACTGGAAGGCAGCATTAAGGTCCCCCTGGAGCCTTCTCTTCTCTGGGCTAAACATCCCCAGCTCCCTCAGGCTGTCCTCATAGCAGAGCAGCTCCAGCCCTTGCATCACCTTTGTGGTCTCCTCTGGACTCTGTCCAGCAGCTCTGTGTCCTTCTGCTGAGGACACCAAAACTGGAGGCAGGATTGGAGGTGAGGTCTCAGCAGAGCACAGTCAAGGGGCAGAATCCCCTCTCTTGCCCTGCTGCCCACACTCCTCTGGGTGCAGCCCAACACACAGCTGCCTTCTGGGATGCATGAGGGCACTGCTGGCTCCTGGGGACCTTCTCAGCAACCAAAATCCCCAAGTCTCTTTCTTCAGATCTTGTCTAAGCCCACTCTGCTCCCAGTCTGGATCTGTGCCTGACATTGGCCTGACACAGCTACAGGAGGACATCTCAGGTAGTTTTTAGGACTTTCAGGCATCACTAAACACTGAACAGTAACTAACAGTTCCTGTTAATGTCACTAATCATGCAGTATCCACACTTTCATGTATCAAGTATCAAAGCATTCTGAAAGCTTTGGTGGTCAAGGGTTTTCAGTGCAAACCTGACAGTTTTCTAGGCAGGGAGAAAAGGAAAACAGGTGAGAAGAATGGCCTAGGTGTGAAGGGAAAATCCCAAGAGTTGGGATGCCAATGCACTGTTCTACTGTGCATTACCTTTCTGAAAAAAACATCAAATAAGAAAAGTGCCTCCCCATGCTGCATAGGGGCCTTTGAGATTGAACACTTCATGAAGAATCATAAAGGAATATCAGTAAGTACCAATGATGATAAACACCAAAGAGAGCAAATAAAGTGCCTAAAAGTAGAACTAGAATCATAGAATCAACCAGGTTGGAAGATACCTCCAAGATCATCCAGTACAACCTAGCATCCAGCCCTAGCCAGTCAACCAGACCATGGCACTAAGTGCCTCATCCAGGCTTTTCTTGAACACCCCCAGGGACGGTGCCCCCACCACCTCCCTGGGCAGCCCATTCCAATGCCAATCACTCTCTCTGTGAAGAACTTCCTCCTAACATCCAGCCTATACCTACCCCGGCACAACTTGAGACTGTGTCCCCTTATTCTGTCACTGGTTGCCTGGGAGAAGAGACCAACCCCCACCTGGCCACAGTGTCCCTTCAGGTAGTTGTAGACAGCAGTGATGACATCCACACTAGTGATGGTTTAGACACTCTGCGGTAGGTCCCATAAGAAGCTGGATGGTGATGGCAGATGTGACACAGAACCTAAGACAGACAGATTCCCTCCTGGAACAGCAGCTGGGTGGCACACAGGGGGGTGATCTCATTAGCCAAAATGGCACCAGGTCTGCAAGAAGGCAGTGGTTCACCTTGCTGAACTAGTTCAGCAAGCATGCATTCACTCCGTGAAGGAAGTGAAATGAGAACAGTTTTTTAGAATCAGAGAGTCACAGAATGGCTTAGGTTGGAAGAGACCTTTAAGATCATTGGCCCAGCACTGCCAAGTCACCACTAAACCATGTCCCTCAGCACCACATCTACATGCCTTTGCAACACTTCATATCCCCACTGCCTGTGCAGTACTGAGGGGGGTTGTGGCTGAAGTCTGGAAGTCCTCTTCTGCCAAGTACTCAGCAGTGGTTTCTAGCTGAGGACTACATTCCTGCTGTGAAAGTATAGCAAAAATAGGTATAACTGTCATTGTATTCCAGCTAGACAGTGTCTGGATCACGTCATTTGCACAAGATGCTAAAAAAGGGCACTGCCAGGTTGACTTTCAATCCTTGACCACATCTACACGGCTTTGGAACGCCTTCAGAGACAGGCACTCCGCCACCTCCCTGAGCAGCCTGGTCCAAGCCTTTGTAACCCGTTTTGGGGAAGAAACTGTCCCTCATGTCCAACCTAAATCTCTTCTGATACAACCTGAGGCTGTTTCCTCTTGTCCTATGACGTGCTACTAGGCAGAAGAGCCCAACCCCCACCTGGCTCCAACCTCTTTACAGGGAGCTGTAGAGAGCAATGCAGTCTCCCTTCATCCTTCTCTTTTCCACACCAAACAACGCCATCTCCCTCAGCTGCTCCTTGTCAGACCCTTCACCAGCTTCTTTGCCCTTCTCTGGACACGTTCCTGCACCCCAGTATCCTTTTAAAAATCAAACAAAACATTAAAAGAAATTTACAAGAAATACTGGCTTGCCCTCCCTTGCACTGTATCTGCAAGCACATGATGGTTTAGACACAAGATGTGGATTGAAGACACCACGCATTTCCACACCAGCATTGTTCCTCAACTACCATATTTAAAACCACAGGGGGTTTAATAACTACTGGTGGCAGCTCTTCAGCCATGAATGGTTAACAGATCTCAATGGTCATACATACTAGGATCTGCTTTTATTTCCTTCTTTCCCATCTAATCCCAATCCATCCCACTGCTCAAATCCCACTGTATCTTTGCAGCAGCCTCACATTATTTCTGCCAGTCTGCAGAAAATCAGGAAAGAGGAAGAAGGATTTAGATCACTTCTCTTTTCGTCTGCTTTACTTCTAAAAAAAACAAACCCAAAAGCACAGCAGTCAGGTTTACCTCATTCTGTTCCCTCCTGGTGGAGATACAGCTGACAAAAAGCTAAAAAAACTCTTGCAGCTCTGTGCAACCTGCATCAGAAATGAATCTTGTACCTGGCCTTGCCACTGCCATGTCATGTCACTGCTGCAAATACCTCTTTTGAGACCAAGCAGTTTTGACAGAAAGGCTTTTTGGAAAGGCTTTTTCTTTAGGATATGAGAACTTTTCACAGCTATCATACCACCACTGCTCCCAATTTCAAATTCTAGACAGTAGGTGGCAAAGACAATGCAAGGGTCCACTTCACTTAGGGAGAGTAAAAAGCAGCTTGAAGGTGTTATGCTTACCCTCAAAAATAGTATCACCAGTGCCAAAAGCTATGGGCTCTTAAATAACAAGAACTATAGAGTAGTTTGGAAGGTGCCTTTCAAGCTCATCCAGTCCAACCCCTCTGCAGCCAGCAGGCACATCTGCAAGTGGAGAAGGTTGCTCACAGCCCCAGACATGCAATGGTAGCAGACCCGGGGCACCTCTCTGAGCAACCTGGGACAGGGTCTCACCACCCTCAGTGTCAAACACTTTTTCCTTCTTTTCGCTCTAAATCTTCCTCTTTTAGTCCAAATCAACCCCCCTTGTCCTTTCACAACAGGCTCTGCTCATAACTCTGTCCTCAGCTTTCTACTTGGCCCCATGAAACACTGAAAGGCCACCAGAAGGTCTCCCTGGAGCCTTCTCTTCTCCATGCTGCACAACCCTAACTCTCTCAAATATATCTGTAAAATTCTGACTCTCCTATAATGACAGTGTGGGGGAAAAAAAGGCAAAATACTTAATAGATGACATAAGTGCATTCCCACTCCTGATGCTAGCAGATCAAGTGTCTCCCCAGATATATCCATCCTCCAGCTTCGAGAGAAAGCTGTTTCTGAAACAGGCAGTTGTGATAATTTCCCTTTATAAGAGAGGAAAGCCAAGCAAGTTGACAAAATTACTTTGTGGTCTCATTGCCTGCCAGGGACCAGCTCTTTTTTCTTCTTTTTCCTTCTTGGTTTCAATTAATTAGCATGACACCACCACAACTAAATGGTGTATGTGCACGAGAACTAACACTTAATCAAAGGCTAGGGACTCTATTATGTCATTTTCACACATGAATTGTGTAACGTGGGGAGACAAAGTGAAGGTGAGTTAGGCCTGACAAATGGCTTGGATGCAGGGTGAGTCATTTTATCAATATTTCAAAGTCCAAGGAAGAAAAGTATCTTCTGAGTGCAGGCAAACAGAGGTGGAGAAGGTTTCAGAGGGGTAAGAACAGAAAGAGAAGGAAGAAAGAGGAGGACACAGCTGTGGAAAGCTTTAATTTGAGGAGGTACTGAAAACCATGCCTGTGATGGGGTGAGGGACACTCTGCTTTCAAATGAGAAAGGAAACAAGTTTGTTTTATGAGTAACAGTGAAATGCCCAAGCAGGCAATTAAAAGTGCTTTATTGAGGCCATTTTGGGACACCAAACCCTTTGAAGATTGCATATCCCCTCATATTTCACATTCAATGTTCCTCTAAGTAAAATATGTGGTTCCCCCTAGTTACTCAGTTATGAATTGTACTTTAAAGGCAAGGGGACATTTTTGATAATGCACATCTTAAACTTTTCATTAAACTACCAAATTTAAATTCTACCTTTTTGTGCACTCTGACATTTTTGCCTGGCATTTTCATTAATTTTTGCGACATACATAAACGTAGCTGAAATGTTAACTGATCAATACTTTGTCTCTCTCATGTAGCACTAGAGCAAAGCTCCCCAAGGACCAGGCAGCAGTACAGAAATTAAATGTGTAAAATATCAAATGTTAATGTTAAACACAGCAGCACTTACTGTATAACGACTGAAAAGGCTAAAAGAATTCCAAATGGACAGATGGTAGCACAAATTATCTACAATCACATTTAAAGATTAAAGTTTGTCCCGTGAAATAATTCATTGACTCATGTTGAAGTGTGTCCTTTTACTGATAGCTTCAGTTGTCCAATTATTTTTGTGCTCATTACAGTGAGAAATGACAGTATTGGGGGAAAAAAAAAGGAAGAGAAAAAAGAGTATACCCTTTTCCCTCCCCCTCTCTCCTTTTTCCCCCCTCTATGTTGCACCCCCTGACATCTGCAAGAACACCAATGTCTCGTCGAGAAGCTGATGGAAATTAGGCCCAATTTAGTAGACATTTCACTGCCCATAGATTAATCTAAAGAAAAAAATAAATAATCTCCATTTGCATACTCTAATGAAGCCCTGCCTCAAATATTTAAATTGCTGAATTAAAAACAAAAAAACCCACCCTCACCCTATAAAATTTATCTGCTAAATAACCCAAAGGTCTTTTTTTAAATACAGAAAATAACTTGAGTTTACCACAAAGCCTCTCTCTACATATTCTGCCCTTTTTTATTTCATTGAATTTAGGTGCTTAAGAGGGATCAAAATAAAAACCAGCCTCCAAACCATATAACACATTCTTGACATTATAGTTCTGCATGCAATGTAATAAAGCTGCTCTAAAAAAGAGACGCTAATTTTAGCACTGCTCCTATGCACTTAAGAGCAATTCATTGTGACCAAAAAAAAAAGGGAAAACAAATCTCCTGATGGTTCAAGCCCAAAGTTACATTCCAACTGCATCAAGCTGTGCTTCATGAGCTATGTGCAAATGTCTTTGAATACCTGAAAAATATCAGCTAATAATGCAACACTCATGTATTTTATATCAATATCTATATATATGTATATATATATAACCCCCATATATAATATATATAAAACAAAAACTTATAGATAAATATATTTTTTTTAAATCTAAAAAAATACATCTGAGTAGTTTTGCTGTGAACTACTGAGGAACCCAAAAAAGAAATGAAGTCCAGACTTTCAGCCACCCAGCCAAAAGCCACAGTGAAGTCCATGAGGTTAGGAAACTCATCAGGAAGAGGTAAAATACTGTTTAATTGGGGAAATGCCTAAATGCTTGATCTAGAAAACTGAAAATGTAACTTCTGTGTTTCTGCAAATTCCAAGCACAGATATGGCCAATACTGGCACCAACACTGGGCTGATGCTTTTGGAGAGATTTAAGGAGAACCACCAATAAAACATATCCGTTGCCAACATGCTCCAAATGATCTAAAAGACAGACTGCTAACTCCAACATGCTCCAAATGATCTAAAAGACTGCTAACTTCAGGAGCATAACTAACCAGCAAACCCCTCAAATGAACACAGTCATGGTAGAGGTTAGAAGGGACCTCTAGAGGTTGAATCCAATCCTACTGCAGGATCACGCATGGCAGGTCACACAGCGATGCATCCAGATGGGTCTTAGAATCACAGAATTGACCAGGTTGGAGGAGATCTCCAAGATCATCCAGTCCAACCCAGCACCCAGCCCTAGCCAGTCAACTAGACCATGGCACTAAGTGCCTCATTCAGGCTTTGCTTGAACACCTCCAGGGACGATGCCTCCACCACCTCCCTGGGCAGCCCATTCAATGCCAATCACTCTCTCTGGCAACAACTTCCTCCTAACATCCAGCCTAGACCTCCCCCAGCACAACTTGAGACTGTGTCCCCTTGTTCTGTTGCTGGTTGCCTGGCAGAAGAGACCAACCCCCACCTGGCTACAACCTCCCTTCAGGTAGTTGTAGACAGCAATGGGGTCACCCCTGAGCCTCCTCCTCTCCAGGCTAAACACCCCCAGCTCCCTCAGCCTCTCCTCACAGGGCTGTGTTCCAGGCCTCTCACCAGCTTTGTTGCCCTTCTCTGGACATGTTCCAGCACCTCAACATCTCTCTTGAATTGAGAAGCCCAGAACTGGACACAGCACTCAAGGTGTGGCCTGACCAGTGTTGAGTACAGGGGCAGAATAACCTCCCTTGTCCTGCTGGCTCCAAGAAGGCTCCAGAGAAGGAGACTCCACAGCTTCTCTGGGCAGCCTGCTACAGCCCTCTAGCAGCCTCACAACAAACAAGTTTCTCCTCTTGTTCATGTGGAATCTCATGGGTTTCAGTTTGTACCTCTTGCTCCTTGTCCTGTCTCTGGGCCACATTGACAAGAGCCTGGCTCCATCCTCTTGCCTCTCACAGCCCTTTTAGCTCTTGCTGAGCATCGATCAGACCCCCTCTGGGGGTGCTCTGTCCAGGCTAAATAGCTCCAAGGCTCTCAGCCTTTGCTCCTCACAGAGATGCTACAGGCCCCTTGGCATGTTGTAGCCTCCACTGGACTCCCTCCAGTAGTTCTCTGTCTCACTTGAACTGGGGGGTCCAGAACAGGACACAATGCTCCAGACATTGTCTCACCAAGGAAGAGTATAGAGGGATGAAGACCTCCCTTGACCTGTTGTCAACAACCTTCTTGATGTACCCCAGGAGAGCACAAGCCTTCTTGGCCAACAGGGCACCTTGCTGTCTTTTTTTAGTTTAGATGACCAACATTGTGACTCTCCAATATGCATTGGCTTTACAAAGAGCATCAGGAAATACTGCTGTGTGACAGGAGCATAATGCAGATAACTGCAGAACTACAGCCATCAAGGCTTCCTGTGGATTTCCAAGAGGAATCCTCCTCTGCAGATCACTCATCAATCGAAAAATAATTTAATACAGTTCTGAAACCTGAGCTAGTCTGCCAGAATTTCTTCACATGTGGTCTTTTGTAACAGTGGCCCCATCAGAAAGTAAAGACCAGGGCCTGAGTTGGAAGCAAAGCTTCCTGTCATTGTAAGACCAAGAACTTGGGTCACTGGAAGATGTGAAAAGCAAAACCTCCATAAGCCATTTGAGTGAAATGGCTGTAAATCTGCAACAGGACATTACCCACCAAGGTATCTCTGGAGATCCAAGATGGAAGGAAGAAATGGTTAGTTTAAAAGTTTACTTCTTGCACATTATTTATTAGCCTGCCTACAGAGCTGGAAACTTCCAGAACAACCTATTTCTCATCTCCTCTCTGGCACTGACATTTCACTGTGACATTCTCCAACCTCTGGGAGACAACTTCAAGAGGAGATACGATTTGTGTAATGGTGAGGAGATGAAGATGATACATAAAAGTAAAGATTTTTTATAGAATATATTAAATCCCAATGTAACCTTTGTGCAAGCATAATTCAGCATTTCACATGTAAGTGAATCACACTCAAGATTTTTCAAGGGCCTATGATAATTAAAACAGAATCCCAGCACGGTGGGGGAGTGGGAAGCGACCTCTGGAGATCACCCAATCAAACCTCCCTGCTAAAGCAGGGGCACTCACAGCAGCTTGTCCAGGAGCCCAGTGGCCACAGGGGTTGGAAGCTCTGCAGAGAAGATCTCTATCTCTCTTGGCAGCCTGCTCCAGGCCTGCAGCACCCTCATACCAAAGCAGTTGCTCCTCCTGTTCAGGTGGATCTTCCTGGATTCCTCCAGTTTGTGCCCATTGCCCCTTGTCCTGTCCCTGGCGACCACTAAGCAGAGTCTGGTCCCCTCCTCTTGTCCCACAGCCTCTGAAGCTCTTTCTGAACATTGATCAGATCTCCTCTGGGGCTGCTCATCTTCAGGTTCAACTGACCCTGGGGTCACAGCCTTTGCTCCTCACATGGTTGCTCACAGAGATGCTCAGCATTTCCACAGCCTCCTCTGGACTCTGTCCAGTGTATCCTTGTCTCTCTTGAAATGGGGAGCCCAGAACTGGACAAAATACTGCGAGTGTGATCTCTCCAGGGCAGAGCAGACATGGAGGCCACACTTCTCTCCAAGCGCACCAGGACACCACTGGCCTTCTTGTTCACAAGGGTACACTCCTGGCTCATAGTTAACTGATTGTCTGCCAAGAGTCCCAGTTTCTGGTGGCCAACAGAAGGTTATCACAGTATCACAGTATCACAGTATCACCAAGGTTGGAAGAGACCTCACAGATCATCAAGTCCAACCCTTTACCACAGTGCCCAAGGCTAGACCATGGCACCAAGTGCCACATCCAACCTTGCCTTGAACTGCCCCAGGGATGACGACTCCACCACCTCCCCAGGCAGCCCATTCCAGTGTCCAATGACTCTCTCAGTGAAGAACTTTCTCCTCACCTCGAGCCGAAATTTCCCCTGGCGCAGCCTGAGGCTGTGTCCTCTTGTTCTGGTGCTGGCCACCTGAGAGAAGAGAGCAACCTCCTCCTGGCCACAACCACCCCTCAGGTAGTTGTAGACAGTAATAAGGTCACCCCTGAGCCTCCTCTTCTCCAGGCTAAACAACCCCAGCTCCCTCAGCCTCACCTCGTAGGGCTTGTGCTCGAGGCTTCTCACCAGCCTCATCGCCCTTCTCTGGACACGCTCAAGCATCTCAGTGTCCTTCCTAAACTGGGGGGCCCAGAACTGAACGCAGTACTCGAGGTGTGGTCTGACCAGTGCAGAGTACAGGGGCAGAATGACCTCCCTGCTCCTGCTGGCCACACCATTCCTGATGCAGGCCAGGATGCCACTGGCTCTCTTGGCCATCTGGGCACACTGCTGGCTCATGTTCAGGCGGGTATCAATCAGTACCCCCAGATCCCTCTCTGTCTGGCTGCTCTCCAGCCACTCCGACCCCAGCCTGTATCTCTGCATGGGGTTGTTGTGGCCAAAGTGCAGCACCCTGCACTTGGAGCTATTGAACCCCATCCCATTGGCCTCTGCCCATCTGTCCAGGCGGTCAAGGTCCCGCTGCAGAGCCCTTCTGCCTTCCAACTCAGTCACATCTGCCCCCAGCTTAGTGTCATCTGCAAACTTGCTGATGACTGACTCGATGCCCTCATCCAGATCATCTATGAAGATGTTAAAGAGGATGGGGCCCAGCACAGATCCCTGAGGGACACCACTAGTGACTGGCCGCCAGCTGGATGTGGCACCATTCACCACCACTCTCTGGGTCCGGCCCTCCAGCCAGTTTCTAACCCAGCACAGAGTGTTACCATCCAAGCCACGGGCTGACAGCTTAGCCAGCAGTTTGCTGTGGGGGACAGTGTCAAAGGCCTTGCTGAAGTCCAGATAGACCACATCCACAGGCCTCCCCACATCCACCAAGCGGGTCACCTGATCATAGAAGGAGATCAGGTTAGAAAGGCAGGATCTGCCCTTCCTAAACCCATGCTGGCTGGACCTGAGATCTTTGCCATCCCTCCGGTGCGCAGTTATTGGCCCCAAGAGAACCTGCTCCACCAGTTTCCCTGGCACTGAGGTCAGGCTGACGGGTCTGTAGTTCCCAGGTTCCTCCATCCGACCCTTTTTGTGGATGGGGACCACGTTGGCCATTTTCCAGTCTCCTGAGACCTCTCCGGTGAGCCAGGACTGCTGGAAAATGATGGAGAGCGGCTTGGCCAGCTCAGCTGCCAGCTCTCTCAGCACCCTGGGATGGATCCCATCTGGTCCCATGGACTTGTGGGTGTCCAGGTGGCTCAGCAGGTCCTGAACTAATTCCTCATGAATTTCCAGGGGAACACACTGCTCCCCGACCCCATCCCCCAGGTCAAGAGGCCACTTGCCTCCTCCTCCTCTCTCCTTACTGTTGAAAACTGAGGCGAAGAAGGCATTCAGGACCTCTGCCTTTGCTTCATCATCAGTTATAGTTATGAAAGTCCAGAAACCATCTAAACCAAATGGTTACAATCATGATAGAAGCTCTTGTTGATTTGACTTGGCCAACAAACACTTATCAACGTTGTGCCCAGTGGAGGGATGATTTGGGCAGAATGACATCAGGTCACACATGATGCTGAGTTGGAGCACATCTGTGAAGAGACATAAAATGTCCATGGCCAGCACCACCACCACATAGCAAAGCAAATACTAAAAGGAAATTAAGAAAAGCAGATTTAAGTAAATGTATGTATGAAAGACTGGATGAGGAACTTCGTGCCATGGTTTAGTTGACTGGATAGGGCTGGGTGCTAGGTTGGACTGGATGATCTTGGAGGTCTCTTCCAATCTGGTTGATTCTATGATTCTATGAATATATATAACAATAAAACCAGGAACCTGCTCTTTCTGCCGCGGTACACTACAGCTACAGTGATAATCTGTACTCACTGCAGAGCTCCCCACTCAAATTCTGTGTTGTAGGTATTTCCAACTACTTATTTTGACACTGATTTTTTTTTTCCTGTGGCCTGTAACAGTTAGAATTTCACAGCAACACAACTCCTTCCATGGCCTCACCAGTGCACATAAGCACTTCATTTGCCCAACAGAAGAGGATAACTTTCTATTGTCTTTCTCCCACTGATGGATGTTTCACATCTGTATTCACATCAGACTTGCACAGATGAGTATTTACAAACTGGGGCAGTAATAGCAACATGAACACCAGAGTTTTATGCAGAAAAACATATTTTCCTCTGAAACTTTGATAATTTTGATGCCTTTAAACTGAAACAGTAACATTATAGTTCTAAATTAGCAGGTATATTTATACTTTTTTGCACATAGTTACTAAAGACCTCATCAGAAGCATAAAAACACCACCAGTCTAAACACTCATCTCTTGATGAACATAGCAACCAAGGACAGACAGCTTGCTGCCATCCTTTGACAGGCTCCAGGGTGGGGGTTAACAAGTCACTTAGTGCAAACAGATCCCTGCTAGAACTCCCTGCAAAACAGCATCATTTAGGGATGCACCAAACCACCCCATTTTACTGCAGCCAGATCCAAGGCCTGCCTTGATGTCTCCAACTTTGAGGCACCTGAGTTTGAAGCACCCAAACCAAGAGCACTGTCAGCATAGCCCCTTTCAGTTATTCAGATGAAGCCTAAAAAGCATTCCCTGCTCGTATTTGTGGTGGAGAGGCTCAACATTTAAGTATTATTTCAGCCTAAATGTACATGTCTCAGAAAGTGTGTCTGTGCAGACATTTCTACTCCTGGTGGGACTCCCCCAGGCAAGAACCAAAGAGAGCCTCCCTGGTCCTGTTAGCAGCTCATCAGATTTTGAAAATAATAAAAAAATACAAATTCATGAGGGGAAACACAACATAATCCACAGCTATGCCTCGGGTTTTCGAGATTTAACAGGAAACAAACAAGCAAACAAGTTAATATTAACGAAGCTTAATGTTTATGGGAAAAGAAAAACCAAGCATCACTTTAATTTCAATCACTGAAAAATGAATTCTCTGAAACTAGGAGAAAATGAACTATGGCCAGAGTATGATGTGTCAAAGGTACTGGTCTGTGCGCACAGAGGGTGTTTGAAGTTGGAGTTTGTGGGGTTTTTATTGTTTATTTGTGGTTTTTCTTTAATGGCTTGGTTTCGTTGTGGGTTTATTTTTGTGTGTGGGTGAGTGTTGGGTTTGTTTTTTGGGTTTGTTTTTTTTTTTTTTTGGTGTGTATTTTTTTCTGTTTCTTTTTTTTTTTCCTTTTTCAGTTGAGTTTTTGTTTTGTTTTGTTTGATTGGTTGGTTTTGTTTTGTGCTCTTTGGTTCGTTTGTTTATTTATTTATTTATATTTAATTTAATTTAATTTATTTTACTTATTTTACCAAGAACACTAAATCTCAGTAAGGAAGCAACTCTTTGGGACCAGACCTTTGTAACTTAAAAATAAAAAAAACAGAAGAGACAAAAGTGTGACATATATTGATGTGTGGAGGACAAAAGAGCATTGATTTTATACTTATGCCATATACATTTTACATTCACTATATATATGAATTTTTATAGTCACGATAAGTGTATTTTGGATTAATGATATATAATTCTTATGTTAATTACATATATTTTTCTGTTCACGATACATAAATTTTATATTCATGGCCTATAAGTTGAATCTAAATTTGAAATGCTTGGAATTTTAGGGTAAAAAATGAAAAATACACAGGTGGGAGACAAACAGAACTTAGCATAAGTAAGAAGCGATAAGTTTTAAGACAGGCCTATAGCTCACTGAGTGTATTTTATCACTCACTCATGTAATTTCTGCAATTATAAATAGAAACCCAACAACTTCCTGCCTTGTTTATGTGACGTTTTACACTGCATTATCCTTTAAAAAAAAAAAAAAGAAGGAAGAAAAAAGAGCATATGAATGAAGAAGATGTAGGGAATCTTCAATGCAAAGACCTCAGTAAAAAACAATGAAGGCTCCTCTCACCACTTCAAGTGCAGAACGCAATTACACCAGGGGTGATTAACAACAAGAGAAAGAAAATCATACCAAGAAAGCAGCAAGACTTCTTGGGGGAGAATCCCAGTCAAAGCAGCTGCTAATGTAGTAGGCGGCGTTGATGAGCACCATGACGCAACGCTTCATCCGGATGAAGTTTCTTAACAGGAGCTGTTAAAGAGGTGAAAGAATGAAAATGTTTCAGAGACACTCCCCACTCCCCCCCCCCCCCCAAAAAAAAAAAAAAAGAGAGAAAAAAAATCTTACAACATTGTCAATCTTAGTTTCAGTGAGAACGGAGAAGCCAACAAGTTAAGCTCTGGCTCACAAACTGAGATAGTCCAAAGTCTGAGCGGCTTGGGAAAGAATTTGCCAGTTGTATCTGCTGATATTTGTTGAATCTAAATCTAACTGGTTGACAAATGGCTGCGAGCCACTTGTGAAATTATGCCACTGGCACAATTTCATCAAAGTTCCTACCATTTCAATGTTTGTTCCTACAATTTCAGAATCTCCAATAGGCAAGACCTTCCTCATTCTCGAGTACTTCAATCTCGGGCTTTCTTAATTAAAAAATGGTGCAGAGCTTCAGCCTTTACATGGCTCCTGCACCTGGAACCATGTAAAATCACCGCTCTGATCTAATCAAGATCACCTGCACCCCTCACAGCCAGATTTTCCTTCATTTGTACACAAATTTGTCTGCTGCGACACATTTTAACCCATGTCTTCATTTATAGAACTAAACTGTCTTTATTTATAGAACTTAAACGTCATATACTCAGTCTACAGAGAGACAGCAAAGCTGGGTTTTGATTCAAGAGACCCAGTGAATCCCCTGAAATGGCAATACACTTGACAAAAAAAACAGAAAGTGAAAAAAAAACCCAAACCCACAGTGAATAATTTAATTTGCGTCATGAGTAGCACAGAAAATGCCCAGTAGGAAAGACATTAACTCTTGCAAGATGTGGATGTTTTCAAATGCAACTGTATCAGTCATAAAGACTTTCATATTCCCCCTGCCCTAAGTGGTGTCATGGTAGAATTTCCTAATTAAAAAAACACAACTTGTTTTAAAAAAAAAAGTTAAAAAAAAAACCCAGTTGTTCAAAAAAGTTGTTAAAAAAAGAATTGTTTAAGCTATTTAAAGTTTTCTCCTTCTGCCATCTGCAAAAATCAGAACACCATTTCCTCTTAGGAAAGCGGGGAGAAGAATGAATCTGGAATACAAAGCCTTGCTGCTTCTTTCCTGGGGTAGCTTTAGGAACTGCATTACACACAACAGTCAGGAAAGAAACATTTTTGCCTCTTGAAACCTTTTTTAATTGAAAAAGGTCATAAGACATCCACCAGACCTTTTAAATTATGCTCAAGTCTATCAGCTTTCAGCAAAATAAAACAGCAGTTAGAAGACCTTTGCCTTTGCAATGCAGAAACGACAAATAGGTTGTTCCTATCATCCAACCAAAAGCCCATTTCTCTCCACGTGAAAGGTAACATTTGTAGAGCATGAGCAACTGATTCAAAAGTAGTTTCAAGGGGATTGAAAGATAAAATATGTGGTTTTGTATATATACACACACATATATATATACACACACACATATATACATATATATATATACACACATATATATACATATATATATATATATATATATATATATATATACACACATTTATCTCTTTCTATATATATTTACCAAAGTGTTAAGTCTGTGAGGGGCAAAAATATCCAGAAAAAAAAAAAAAGAAGGGACAGGACATTTCCTACCCACAGAGCTCTCAAGTGTAACAGAGAGTTTCAGTCTGCTGTCTTTGATTCAGATCTCACTCAACTAACTCATTAAAAACGTGGCCAAAGGAATGCTGAGAGGCTCTGCAGCCTGCAACAAACGGAGATCCCTTGGGTCAAGGTTAACAGCAAGAAATTTATGCAAGATTTAGTTTACATGCACCTGTGCTATAATCTGATACGTGTGGAACCTGTCGGTTTCAACTGTGTTCTCGTTCACGTATTTCATGGAAATTAAGCTGCAGTTTATAGAGGGGACACAATAAACCCATGTATTTTGTTTCTGCCTTTTTTTTTCCCCCTCAACCTATCATATTCTTTTGTAAACAGGTAATGAAAATGTTATTCTTTACCCCTCAGCAGCACGACACCAGATATTTGGACGTGCACACTCGGTATTAAGGCTTTTGGGAAGGATTAGTGTTTCCTTACTCTTTACCTGTTTGGACAGCCTGTTTTCCTCTTCAATGTACTTCTGTTCTTTGGGCATGAGGGTTCGTATGCTGGCTTTCACCTGTGCATGAAGAGGAGTGTCAGTGTTTCAGGCTTGCTCCCTCCTCACTCACAACACATGCTGCAGTTTGCAAGAAACAATCACCAAGTTTCAGAGCCATGGCTGCCAGAGCCCGCGACACGCAGACGTACACCGAGACGTGAGTTGCTGCTCCTTACATTAGCAGCAAGAGCAGCAGCAGCAGCAACAAAAAGAGTGGGTGTGCCAGGCAGTGGCAGAAGAGTATTCTGCAGTACACATCAAGGTTTAGAGAAAATGAGGAATGACAGAAATTCTCTACAAATCAGGAACAAAAGCTTTCATGAAACTGAACTCTTTAGCGGTACAAAAAAGCCAAAGTTAAGACTTACAGCATTAAAAATCACATCTATTTCAAGATAGATGACCCCCTTTGTTGGCCCTGTCAGCTGCTTGTTTTTCAAGACGTAGGCTTTCTGTTCACCATTTTGAATCTGCAGGAAAAGGACATGACAGCCGTCTGTCTCGCGGTCTCCGCTGAATACACCCCCCCGATGACCCCTGACCCCCAGCTGCTGAAACTGACAGAGAACCCAAAACAACTGTGGCAAGTCTGACAAGTACCTGTTCATTACCAGGACCAAGTCTGTCAGGAAAAATTAACTATCATGGGATTCAACATGGCCGTGAATTGAGTATGTTAAAATTTTAGTGTTCTTATTACAGACCTTGGTTGAGAAATGACAGACACAGACCTGCAAATATTTTTTCCCCCTTTCTTTTTTTTTTTTTTTTTTTTTAATTTTTCCCCTCCTCTCCTCCCCTCTTCATCAGGAAAAATTCAGAGCTATGTGCCAGGTGAATAAAACTTACAGACAGCAGTGGTATAGCAACTTTGCCTAGAAAGTCAGCACTCCGATCGCGGTCTTCGTCATAAACTGTCACTTCAAGCACCGAGTGGATGTCTTTAATATTGCTACAAAGGCAGAGGCACACACAGGAGAGAGAAGAGGTCACCTATACCAGCAGGCACCAAGGACAAAAGCATGGAAGGTTAGCAGGACCAGATACCCAGCTCTGGCAGGGAACAGAACCTGGCTAGCTGAGCCATCCCTCCCTGCCACCGCGAGGCTCTCTGAGGGCTGCGGCAACTGCACGCTCCCTGCCAGCCTTTCCCAGCAAAAGTTCCTCCTAAGGATGTTGCTTTAAATCCCCTACCTGGAGTGTGAGCTGCAAGGAGCAGAGCAGCACTGGGGGATTTATAGCTGACAGCAGCAGGACTGAGAGTCTTTAAAGACCATCCCTTAAATGCTGCTGTTCTTACTGCAAATACTGTGAAATCCGTCTGTTTGTAAACGAAAATAATTAGGAGCTACACGAGCACACCCTTGCACTGAGAACAAGCTCTTTAATTCTGAATTTCTTGCTTAATTATAAACAGACAACAGTCATTACAACAAATTAGGGAGCAAGAAAAATGATGCATTTTCCAGCTACTACTGCTTTTTTTGGGGTGATTGGTTTTGTGGGTTTTTTTTTTGCCTGCGAGCTATTAAACACTCCACCACCACACACAACAAAACGTCACCATGCATTGTAAACTCTCCAGTGAAAAATTCACATTCCTTATTCAGAGGGGGAAAAAAAAAAGAAAGAAAGGAAGAAAGAACGAATCCCATACCAGAATTGTTTGAGAGAATTCAGTAAACCCAGGAAACAGAAATTCAAGCAAAGCAGTTTGGTAAAATACAGACCTCCAGGTAACTGCACTGCTAGCCCAAAATTAATTAACAAATCTGAGGATAAATAAAATACACATAGGAGGAGAGGTGAAAACTCTCCTGGAAGGCCTTTTTGAGTTTTTCTGTTTGATTCCTGATTAGTCTTTTGTCCCCTGCAAAACCAGGCAATTTCTTATGCAGAGAGCACTGCTGAGCAGTAGAGGTTGATTAGTTATTCGCTCTATTTGTAGATAATTAAAAATAAATTAATGAAGAATTTAGCATGGTTTTGCAGACATAAATGAGAACTGTCCTCATAAGCTAATGAGAAGTACAACTGTGGTGAGGTTTGTTCTTTTGTTCTGAGTTCATTCTTGAGAGCTCGCTGCAGGGCAAGCAAGAAAAGCTACAGATGCCAAATACATAAACTACAAATTTAAAGAGGAAAAAAACACCACCAAACCACCCACCCTCCCACCAGCCCTCCCTCCCCCAAATAAATAAATTAAATCAGACTTAGTTTTGAGACTAAGAGCAAAATAGAGCATTTTCACTTATGTCTAAGTGTAGTAAGTGTAAGGAAAGCTAAAGGTTTCAGTGGTTTTGCAGAGGGTTAGCTGATTTCAGCAGCAGAGAAACCTGCAGCTGATCAGTCTCCTACCCGGTGGTGTCACGTAGAGAAGCAGGGAGAGGAAGAAGGAAACCAGGCAAGACAAATAACAGGAATATTTTGCTTGTGGAAGACTGTTTTGTCAGACTTTTACTGCCCTCAGCATAACAGGATAAAAATCCCCAATCACATCACTCCAATAAAGTGTTTATGGCTGCAACAGTATGACACAGAATGATACTGTGGGAAGTGCTGTTGGTACACACAAGGGAACAGCGGAGAGTATCTGGTTATGATCCATAGAAATATGAATGCATTTAAAATTCCTTCATTTATATGCTTATCTAGTGTTTATTAAGGGTAACAACCACATTTTAATGACAGTCATAATCACAGTATCCTTTCTTCCACCTAAAACTTCAGAGCCAAATGCATCGCGATGGATTTGGCCCTTGAAACTCTTGGTGAAGCTGGCAGGAGTGATTTGTGCAACTGGTACCTGCTTTCCAAGAAACAGATCTTTGCTTTTTCACCTTTGAAATGGTGCCTCTTTAATTTATTTATTTTTTTTTAATGCTTTTCTCCTCAAAAAAAAGGTACTCAGCTGTTTGGTTTAAAAACACCAGTGTGTCACCCCCCCCATCTCTCCTCAGAATCAGCATTAGGTGTCTATTATTCACAAACACATCTTCCAAACACACATACACCCACCCCTCCCAAAATAAAACCCCCAGCAGTCCTCCCCCCCCCCGCCCCTAAACCTTCAAAAAATCCAAACACCTACAATGTGAAGACTTTGTTCCACTCTGGATTGAGGTTCTTGTAGACAGTGTGTGTCAACAGTCTGTCATTGTTCAATTCAACTACACAAAATGGGTCGCTTTTACCTGAAACAGAAAATGCAGGGCAAAATCTATTGACTAAGGAAACACAACATCAGCAAGGGTTGAATTTAAAATCAGTTTGGGGTTTGGGGGTTTTGTTGTTTGTTTTTTTTTTGTTCATGTGTTATGTGTGTGTGGGTTTTGGGTTTTTTTTTTGTTTTTTTTTCTTTCCCCTCCCGAAGCTGCATTGTAATTCTCTTGGGAATTAATTCAGGGGAGTCTTATGGTCTGCATTATATTCAAGATGATCATAACAGGCTGTTCATCTCAGTAATCCTAAAAGAACATTTTATTTCTTTTTGTCTTTAAAAAAAAAAGAGGGAAAAAAAAGAAGAAGAAAAAAAGATCACCATACAGACTTTTCTTGATGAAAAAACAGCATGTTCCTAAAAGGTGCCGAGCACCCTTCTGAGAGAGCTAAGAGAACTTTAATGGTGCTGGCTGTAATGATAACATAATTAAAGCATTTTGATACGTAGGAAATGTATTATTCCATATTATTTGTAATAACATATCACCTGTGATACTTATCCAAAGATTACTATGCCCTACATGTTTCACGCTGCACAAATCCTCTCCCCAAAATCAAAAAGCCTTAAAGACCATCTCAGATAAAAGCCTAAGACCAGAGAAAAATGGGCAAGTACAATTAAACAATGAGGCCATATCAGCTGGAATGATGGGCTGTAGTTTCAGCACAGCAGAAGCTCAAACGTGGTGGAGATTTTTGTATACATTAAAGCACAATGAAGTAGCTTTGCATATATTTACAAGAAGGTCCCTCAGCATGAAAGCCACCACAGGAGAAAGCATGAAGATGCTGCTTTGAAAATGTAATATGTAGATAATGGAAGCAGCAACCTAGACTGGATGGGGAGGTTGATTTTTTTATTGCCCCCCCCCTCTTTTTTTTTTTCAGACTAAAGATTAAAAAAAGGGAAAGGAAATGTGTGTGTGTGTGTGTTAGGGGGAGCAGGGAGGGTGGGTGATCCTGAATGTAAAATAAGCAGCTTGTAGCCTGCAGATGAGCAATGCTTTGATACCAAGCAAAGAGCAAGAAAACTCATACCAACTGGAAGTTTAGGAGGAAGACATGAAACTTACACTGAGCCTTTCCTTAGGTACCCATGAGGCCAATGTTTGTGTATGGAAAGGAGAAGGAAAGTAAACACCTAAATACCATGCTCAGTAACAGTGTGCTTGTGTAAAAAAAAAACATAGTAAAGGCTCTCTGAGGAGGGAGGAAGCAAAAGAAAGGAAGATTAATATCTCCGTGTCTTTGGATCAACCCTGATATTTCCTGGAAGGGTAAGAAGGCATTGTAAGGAAGATCTGAGGAGCAGCAATAACAGAAAGAGCAGTAAGGAAAACATGAGAGGCACATTGAGAAGACAGTTGAAATAAAAAGGCAACAGGAGGAAGAAATCACAGCGTGGAGTAAATTATTTAACTCATATTTCACATTATGACAGCAATGGCAACCTCTGAACCTGCTGGCCAAGGCAGAGTGACGCTATGCCTCCTATCTATTTTGACTTCTTCCAGTAACCGAGCAGAACAACATTTGTCTTTGGCACAGAACACAACTGCATGATTTCTAGGCATGGCTACAAACACCTAAGTAGAAAGCTGCAGAGTAAATTGCTGCTCACAGAACCCAAGGGAACTTTGTCTGACAGAAATCAACAACTGAGTTGCACACTATGGAGAGGTTTGTTCTTACCCCTGGACTTCGGACAGCCAAGTGTTTGAAAGCTATTGAGTGTTGGCAGTGGTCACCCACAATCAAATCTAGTGCACTAAGCAACTGTACTTCACAATGTCTTCAATAACTTCACCATGCTTTGTCATGCACTGTAAGAAGCCATAAATTGAGTAGCTCAGTGGGGCTACATTAACGATATTAGGGAGCCATGTAATTTGTTTCATACCTTATACAAATGACAATGAAATCAATATTTAGACAAAGCCGTCCAGGGGTCACATCTCCCCAACTGCAGTATTGATTCAGCCTACATCAGAGGTTAATGTGTGTATTATTAACTTTAATGATAAAGAATAATTGTTTTAAGTACATTGTGAGTTACAGCCAAGGCTGATGTTTACCTTCTCCAGAAAACAATAAACCGCTCGATTCTTCCCATTAAAGCTGAAAAACGAGTAATTCATTAGTCAGCAGAAGTGGATGCATCACACATCTCAATGTTCTCCTACTTCAGCAGGCTAAACTATGTCAGGAAACTTACATTTATTTAGGAAACCCAAAACATATTTGTTTAGGAAACAAATATAGAATCATAGAATCATGGAATCATAGAATCACAGAATGGTTTGGGTTGGAGGGGGCCTCCTAAGGTGATCTGGTCCAAACCCCTCTGCAGCAACCAGGGGCATCCTCAACTAGATATTTATTTAGGAATATACTGGGCTACCCAGAGAGGCTGTGGAGTCTTCATCACTGGAGATATTAAAAAAAACAGTTGGATGTGCTCCTGTTTGACCTGCTCTGCCTGGTCCTGCCCTGGCAGGGGAGTTGGACAGGATGACCTTTCAAGGTTCCTTCCAACCCCTACCATTCTGTGACTCTGTATGAAACTTAAACATACTTATTTAAGAAACTTAAAGATATTTAAATGGTCTTCACATTTCAGTATTTGAAGAAAGACCCCAATGGCAGTTAAGATACCAAGACAGAATTGGCACAGCAGGTGAGGCAGATGATATTACTTTATCTCCTTTCAAACGCTATCATCAGTCATATTTGCATGTGATAGTGCCAACATGATTTGTGCTTATTAATTGTATGCAGGCTAAGGAAAATGCACTGCAGTGCCTAAAGGCCACCTTCTCCAACAAAGAGAAAGTATTCACCATATTCACTTATTTTCTGCATCTGCTGACATGCACTTTTCCAGTGACTCTCTCTATAGATCTGCATGGATATCAATCCACTGAATAACCTGTAGTATCAATCACAGAGGTCCTTGATCAAGCCAAAGATAAACAGCTTTCAGAAATAACTAAGATAACTAAAGGAAGGAGATTTAGATTAGATGTAAGGAAGACATTTTCTTACAGTGAAGGTGGTGAGACTCTGGCCCAGGTCGCCCAGAGAATTTGTGTATGCACCATCCCTGAAGGTGTTCAAGGCTGTGTAGGATGGAACAACCTGGTCTAGTTGAAGATGACCTTACACATGGCAGTAGTTGGAATGTGACCACAGAATCACAGAACCATGGGATTGTTTCGTTGGAAAAGATCATCCAGTCCAACCATCAACCCAACAGCACCGTGACTGCTCAACTATGTCCCCAGGTGCATGGCCACACATTTACTGAACATCTTCAGAGATGGGGACTCCACTACCTCCTTGGGCAACCTGTTCCAATGTCTGACCACTCTTCAAGGTCCCTTCCAATCACTAGTGGTGCTCCCCAAGGATCAGTGCTAGGCCCAGTCCTGTTCAATATCTTTACTGATGATCTGGACGAGGGGACTGAGTCCAGCACCATTAAGTTTGCAGATGACACCAAGCTAGGAGCAGGTGTAGATCTGTTGAAGGGCAGGAGAGCCCTGCAGAGGGACTTAGATAGGCTGGATGGGAGGGCAGAGGCCAATGGGATGACATTTAACAAGGCCAAGTGCAGGGTTCTGCACTTGGGCCACAACAACCCCAAGCAGTGCTACAGGCTGGGGACAGAGTGGCTGGAGAGCAGCCAGGAAGAAAGGGATCTGGAGGTACTGGTAGGTAGTAGGCTGAAGATGAGGCAGCAGTGTGCCCAGGTGGCTAAGAGAGCCAATGGCATCCTGGCCTGCATCAGGAACAGTGTGGCCAGTAGGACAAGGGAGGTTATTCTGCCCCTGTACTCAGCACTGGTCAGGCCACACCTTGAGTCCTGTGTCCAGTTCTGGGCTACTCAATTCAAGAGAGAAGTTGAGGTGCTGGAAGGTGTCCAGAGAAGTATAATAGAGCTGGTGAGGGGCCTGGAACAGCCCTGTGAGGAGAGGCTGAGGGAGTTGGGGGTGTTCAGCCTGGAGGAGGCTCAGGGGTGACCTCATTGCTGTCTACAACTATCTGAAGGGAGGCTGTAGCCAGTTGGGGGTTGGCCTCCTCTGCCAGGCAACCAGCAACGGAATAAGGGGACAGAATGTCAGGTTGTGCCAGGGGAGGTCTAGGCTGGATGTTAGGAGGAAATTCTTGACAGAGAGAGTGATTGGCATTGGAATGGGCTGCCCAGGGAGGTGGTGGGGGCACCATCCCTGGAGGAGTTCAAGAAAAGACTGGATGAGGCATTTAGTGCCATGGTCTAGTTGATTGGCTAGGGCTGGTTGCTAGGTTGGACTGGATGATCTTGTAGGTCTCTTCCAACCTGTTTGATTCTATGATTCTATGATTCAGTTGAAATTACTCTGTGAAGAAATGAAAAGTCCTCCATTCACACTCAACATTTCACATCTCCGCTATAACTTTAAAAAGTTTCAAGACCAACTTGAGAAAACAAAGTATTGTGAAATGCTACAAGGAGATGCCCAAACACCAAGGTTGACATGCAGAAATTTCCAAGCTATGAACATCTCTGCTAACGAATACCCCTTTTACTGTATGAGAAGACCATGAAGGTCCCATAGCCAAAGCCCTTCACCACTGCCTACAGCAAGCTGGGTATCTGAAAAGCAGCACTCTTTGCTAACATGTTGAACATATGGCATGTGCAAATGATACTTGGATCCAAACCCAAATAAGTGAACGTGATCCAGAAAGACAAAGCCAGAGCAATGCACAAGTACTTAGCAAAACTCAGACCCATCTGTCATCTTTCAAGCTCCAGCATGCGAAAGGATAACTGTAGTCTTAATTCTCACTGACGGCCATGGCGACCTGCTGACCTGCAGGACAGTGCAATAATGGGATCACTCCCAGGGAAAGTCCTGGGGCTGTTCAGTCTGGAGAAGAGAAGACTGGGAGATCTTATCAATGTCTACAAATATCTGAGGGGTGGGTGTCAAGTGGATGAGGCTAATTTCTTTTCAGTGGTCAGTAGCAATAGGACAAGGAGTAACAGCTACAAAATGGAACAGAGAAGGTTCCACCTCAACATGAAGTGAAACTTCTTTGCAGTGAGGATGAGAAAGCCCTGGAACAGGCTGCCCAGAGAGGTTGTGGAGTCTCCCTCTCTGGAGACTTTCAAAACCAGCATGGATGTGTTCCTGTGCAAACTACCCTGAGTGATTCTGCCTTAGCAGGGGGATTGGACTCAATGATCTCTGGAGGTTCATTTCGACCTCTAAACTTCTGTGATTCTGTGAAGACTAAAACAGTCAAAGATGATGTCCTTAGGTGTCCTTGGTCTCTAGGACCAAGGAAATGAGGTAACTTACAATGTTACAAAACAGCCCTGAGAATTGTAGTAGACAAAAAACTTAATATGAGCAAACAAGCAGCCGTGCCCAAGTGGCAAAGAAAGCCAATGGCATCCTGGCTGGGATTAGAAATGCTGCATCCAGCAGGAATAGGGAGGTGCTTGTCCCCTTGTACTCTGCTCTAGTGAGGCCACACCTCGAGTGTTGTGTTCACTTTTGGGCACTTCCTTATAAGAGAGATGTGGAGGTGCTGGAGCAGGTTGCCCAGCAGGTTGCCCTTCTGAGCAGAGAAGGGCAACAAAGCTGAGGAAGGGCCTGGAGAATTAATCTCATGAAGAGTGGCTGAAGGAACTGGGGATGGTTAGTTTGAGACGTAGAAACCTGAGGAGAGACCTCTTGGCTGTCTACAGCTACCTGAAAGGACACTGTGGAGAGGATGGCGCTGATCTCTTCTCACAGATTAGGTAGTGATAGAAGCAGCTGTGACTGCATAGGTTTAGACTGGACATTTTTTCCCAGCAAGCGTGGTCAGGCACTGGAATAAGCTGCCCAGAGAGGTGGTGGAACACCAATCCTGGATGTGTTTATAAGTCATTTGGGTATGGTGCTTGAGGATATGGTTTAAGGGTGACCTCTGTAGAGCAGGGACAATGGTTGGACTTGGTGATCCTGAGGGTCTTTTCCAACCTGAATGTCTCTGTGATTCTGTGAATATTCCACATGTGAAATACTATATCCAGTTCTGGGCTCCTCAATACAAGAGAGACAGGGAGAGAGTCCAACAGAGACCTAGGAGGATGACTGGGGGACTGAGAGCCCTGGGGCTGTTTAGTCTGGGGAGAAGGCTCACCATATAAGTATCTGAAGGTTGGGTGCTTAGGATGCAGGTGCCAGGCTCTTTTTAGTGGTATTCAGTGACAGGACAAAGAATCATAGAATTAGC
This sequence comes from Pogoniulus pusillus, assembly GCF_015220805.1. Lineage (NCBI taxonomy): Eukaryota > Metazoa > Chordata > Aves > Piciformes > Lybiidae > Pogoniulus > Pogoniulus pusillus. Next base: position 40,229,407 of record NC_087309.1, read on the forward strand.
CAGGTTGGAAGAGACCTCCAAGATCATTCAGTCCAACCTAGCACCAGCCCTGTCCAATTATCTAGACCATGGCACTAAGTGCCTCATCCAGTCTTTTTTTGAACACCTCCAGGGATGGCAACTCCACCACCTCCCTGGGCAGCCCATTCCAATGGCAAGAACAAAGGGTAACAAGCGAGAACCTAGGAGGTTCCACCTCAGCATGAGGACAAACGTCTTTACTGTGAGGTTGCTGGAGCCATGGAGCAGGCTGCCCACACAGGCTGTGGAGTCTTCTTCTCTGAACGTTTTGGAGACCCACCTGGATGTGTTCCTGTGTGACCTGCCCTAGGAGATCCTGCTTTGGCAGGGGGGTTGAACTCAATGATCTATGGAGGTCCTCTCCAATCTCTACCATTCTGTAATCCTATGATGTATATTCATTGTTTGTGCCAGAGCACTGGCCCAGGCTGCCCAGACAGGTTGTGGAGTCTCCTCTACAGAGATTTTACCCCGCCCCGGCCATTGTGATCCTGGGCAAGCTGCTGTGGGTGCCCCTGCTTTAGCAGGGGAGGCTAGACTGGATGATCTCCAGAGGTCCCTTTTGATCCTTACCATGCTGGGATGATGTGATCAGTAATATTCAAAACAAGAACCTCAAGCACAAAAAGTACTCTAATCAAGGTAGCCTCAGACAACTTCTGTCTAGTTAATACAACTATCAATTTCAAGCATGAGACAGAGAAATGGATTTGGCTTGTGCTGCCCAAGGTCAGTTACACATTCTAAACTCTGTTATGATCAGAAGATGCCTTTCAGTACAGACTAAACCATGACTGTCATGGACCACCAGACACATGTCAAGCAATTTACCCAAATCCCAGTATCTGTCGAGGATCTTCCACCCCAACCATTCTCTTTGTCTTTTGTTGGCCTCCACCCAACAGTTCTAGTGACTCTGTTGATCAGGAGGACATCTACAAACTTCTGAACACAGCCCTAAATGTCTGCTCAGTGCTACGTGTGGCTAACTAACAGTTTGGATGCTGGTGTGCATCAGCAAGCACCAAAGTTGTTAGGTGGCTTGTGGACCCTTGTGAATTGACACGAACATCAGAGATGGTGGACTGGTCTGAGACATATGCAAGTAAAGCCCATCTCCCAGCTTGGAGGTAAAATGAACTCTGTCCAACCTAATGAGCAGCAAAAACAACGAAAGTTGGGCTCCATCTCAAATCCAGTGCCAAAAGTACTGCTTTTTCACAGGAGACCAAATGATGTGTGAGCAATTCAGGTGTATCTTTCATCTGTGTCAACATGAACTTTACCTAGGTACTTGAGCTGTCAAACTGCAAGACAATACAATTCATATTTCCGAGCAAGTTAAACAGATCTGTCCTTCAATGGTCCCTAAGAGAGAAGCTGCCTAATAAAAAAATTTGATTCTTGGTAATTTGTTTTCCCAGCAAAACTTCATTTTGGGGCACAGCAAATCATACAAGCAGGGACCTTAATTCAACATCATTGCACTTTTGTGCTCACTTCCTTGCTACACTTGTACACAAATAGGAGTTTTTGTTGGGGAAAAGCTGTCACAGCCTCAATTTACATTTCTGGTTTGCCATGTTTTATACAAGATAAGCTGTGGTGGCCTTTTATTATAAAACTCGACACTTGTCTCTAGGAATCTGCATTGTTCCATTCATACTCTAAAAAGGGAGACTTTAGCAAACAAGCATACGGAGTCCAGCATCAGCAAGTTTGCAGATGACACCAAGCTAGGAGCAGCTCTGGATCTGTTGGAAGGTGCACTTTGGCCACAACAACCCCAAGCAGCGCTACAGGCTGGGGACAGAGTGGCTGGAAAGCAGCCAGGAAGAAAGGGACCTGGGGGTGCTGGTGGACATTAGGCTGAAGGTGAGCCAGCAGTGTGCCCAGGTGGCCAAGAGAGCCAATGGCATCCTGGCCTGCATCAGGAACAGTGTGGCCAGTAGGACAAGGGAGGTTATTCTGCCCCTGTACTCAGCACTGGTCAGGCCACACCTTGAATCCTGTGTCCAGTTCTGGGCTACTCAATTCAAGAGAGAAGTTGAGGTGCTGGAAGGTGTCCAGAGAAGTATAATAGAGCTGGTGAGGGGCCTGGAACACAAACCCTATGAGGAGAGGCTGAGGGAGCTAGGCCTGTTTAGCCTGGAGAAGAGGAGGCTCAGGGGGTGACCTCATTGCTGTCTACAACTACCTGAAGGGAGGTTGCTTCCAGGTAGGGTTGGTCTCTTCTGGCAGGCAACCAGCAACAGAATAAGGGGACATAGTCTCAAGTTGTGCCAGGGGAGGTCTAGGCTGGATGTTAGGAGGAAGTTCTTGACAGAGAGAGTGATTGGCATTGGAATGAGCTGCCCAGGGAGGTGGTGGAGTCACCGTCCCTGGAAGTGTTCAAGAAAAAAATGGATGAGGCACTCAGTGACATGGTCTGGTTGACTGGATAGGGCTGGGTGCTAGGTTGGACTGGATGATCTTGGAGGTCTCTTCCAACCTGGTTGACTCTATGATTCTATGATTAGTGAAACATCTTCATTTTATTCAGTAAGGTAATTCCCTGGTTTAGAAAGCATGAAAACTACCTATGCACAGTCACAACCTTCCTGTTTTTCTGTTTCCAATCTTTAAATAACATGCAATAAAGATTCAGAGAGACCATCAGCTGATGCAGACCAAGTCTTTCCTTCTTAATCAGGGCTTCCACAAACTCCTACCAGGATCTGCCACTGATGCAAATGCTTCACAGGGTAGATGCAACCTAAGAAGCGCATGTCAGACCTACCAGACCCTGAAAAACTTACTGTGCTCACAAGGGACAGGTAGGTAGCATCCATGTGCCCTATGGAAATATCTCTATCATGGCTATAGTGATAGGATGAGGGGAAATGGCATTGAGCTGGGAGAGGGGAGATTGAGACTGGAGATGAGGAAGAAACTCTTGAGAGTGAGGGTGGTGAGACACTGGAATAGGCCGTCCAGGGAGGCTGTGGATGTCCTTTCCCTGGCGGTGATTAGAGGTCAGGCTGGATCAGGCCTTGAGCAACCTGGGCTGGTGGGAGGTGCTCTTGTCCATGACAGAAGATTTGAACTGGATAATCTCTAAGGTCCCTTCCAACCCAACCCAACTCAACCCAACCCATTACTTCAGTATACATCAAGAGACACAAAACTTTTTCTAGTTATGAGTCTCCAACAGTTTTCTCAAG